>NC_092335.1:435667500-435967500 GCF_046630445.1 Rutidosis leptorrhynchoides | reverse complement strand
TCCAATAATATATATAGAATAAATCAAAATGATATGTCAAAACGCTGTATACGGATCCACGGTGATCAAGTCATATATATATATATATATATGGTGTCTTACGATCTTTATTAAGACTATAATATATTGTCGTAGAACTTAATCACGACTATTATAAATTGTATTTCCGTAAGTTCGGGAACAAGACATGTATAAATACATGTAGGATACAAGGTAAGTTAGATAGTATAAGGTTAGCTTCCATTTTTATTAATCAAAACCGTAGCTAAAAACAAGCAAAAATATCCAATTTTGTTTTACCCATAATTTCTTCGTTACAATTCCGTTTTGAGTGATTCGAGTTGCCATGGTTTTGTATCGAACTCAACATTATTAACATTAACAAAAAAACAAAAAAAGTATAAGTTTATAGTCGAAAATATAGCTTAGGTGTCAAATAAGAGAAGATAGTCATATCCGTCGTAAGAACGACATCTTGATAACCCTTTTGAAAAACATACTTTCACTTAGAGTTTAACCATGGATTTTGGATATATTTCATATCCATATAAAATAAGATTTTTCACCAAAGGAAATCATTTAATTCAAAGTTTAAGATAGGTTTTTAAAATTAAACCCAAAACAGCCCCCGATGATCTATGACGGCGTATGTTCAGTTTTAAGGTGTTCTTCGTGTTTACAAGTTTTATATCCTTATGTTAGCTTGACATATTGTCATAATACATGTGTTGAAGTATTTTAAAAGTCAAGTTAGAAGGATTAAATTTGTTTGTGAACAAGTTTAGAATTAATCTAAACTATGTTCTTGTTGTTGTAAGTTATAAACTCATAATAAGATAGCTATATGGATATGAATCGAAAAAGATTATGAATAAGGTGACTACCTCAAATTAAATGAACAAAGTTACTGAGAAAAATAAGATGATAATCTTGTGATCAAAGATATCCTTGATGGCTTGTAATTCTTGGAGTAGAATCATAGAATGAACAAAAGTTCGAATAAGATTTCTATCTTGAATTAAGATAGTTATAAGTATATGAATTGAACCAAAGCTTATATATGATTCTTACCTTGATAAATAGGAGTAGATGAGTTAATAAAGTGTTCTTGAAGCTAGTTTATGATCAAAGTGAATGAAGATTTTCTAGTACTTGAAGTATGTGTGTTTAAAGAGTGTTTAAAGAGTATGAATGGAGAGAATACTTGAAGTTCTTGTGTGTGAGTATTATGAGAGTGAATGTAAGTTAAATAGCTGATATAAATGATTAAAAAGAGTGTTAAAAGTCATGGTTCATGCATATGGTTAAGAGACTTTATCAAAATTTGGAATATAGCATAATAATGCAAACTAGAAGTTAAATGTTGGTTCCCACAAGTCTCCATCATGTTTATCCTTGTATTGTGACTCATAGGGCTTCTAAGGAGGCTATAATTGGTATTTCATATTAGTATATACTCATAGTATTTAAGTATGGAAGCTGGGTATGATACGGGTATAAATACCGAATGAATACGAATAGAATTCTTGATGGAATTGAATGAGATTAAGAGTATAGCTATCTTTGTTGAGTATAAGTATGTTAGTATATATGTTTAAGTCCTTAAAAAGTGTATTAATATATATTAATACAATACACATACATACATTTTAATTTAGAAGTTATTACAACGTTAATCGTTATATATATATATGTATATAATCTTGAAGTCTTTAAGTTAGTAATCTCATTTTATGTATATAACCAATTGTTATTATATGTAATGAGATACTTAAATATCATTTTATCAAATCATAAGTATATATATATATATATATATCCATATATACATCATTATATAATTATTTCGAGTTATGACGTTCGTGAATCGTCAGACAAACTGGGTGGCCAAACATTTGTATAAAATTCATTTCAAATAACCAAATCTTAATGAGTTTGATCAATTAACATGTTGGAAACATTAATTATGTAAATATTAATCTTCTATATATTAGCGGAAAAATCTGGGTCGTTACATTACACATCCGTTAAATTAAATTTCGTCCCGAAATTTAGAATTGTACCTGGTAACGTGCGATATCGGGAAACAAATGTAGGTACTTCAGCTTCATTTGGTCTTCTCATTCCCAAGTAAATTCAGGTCCTCTACGAGCATTCCATCGAACCTTAATGATTGGTATCTTACCTTGTTTGAGTCGTTTGACCTCACGATCCATAATTTCGACGGGTTCTTCGACGAAATATAGTTTCTCGTCAATCTTAATTTCGTCTAAAGGGATAATGAGATCTTCGGTAGCTAGGCATTTCTTCAGGTTCGAAACATGAAAGGTGTTGTGAATCTTTTCTAATTGTGGAGGTAGCTCAAGTCGATAGGCCACCTGCCCAATGCGTTTTTCAATCTTGAATGGCCCAATGTATCTTGGGCTCAATTTCCCCCGCTTTCCAAAACGAATAACACCTTTCTAAGGTGATACCTTAAGCATAACTATATCACCCTCCTCAAACTCTAAAGGTTTTCTCCTAACATCTGCATAGCTCTTTTGTCGACTCCGGGCTGTTTTCAATCGTTGCTGAATCTGAATGATTTTATCGGTGGTTTCTTGGATAATTTCTGGACCTGTAATCTGTTTATCCCCCACATCACTCCAACAAATCGAAGACCTGCACTTCCTACCATAAAGTGCCTCGAATGGTGCCGCCTCAATACTAGAATGGTAGCTGTTGTTGTAGGAAAACTCAGCTAACGGTAGATGTCGATCCCAACTGCTTCCAAAATCAATAACACATGCTCGTAGCATGTCTTAGAGTGTCTGAATTGTCCTTTCACTCTGCCCATCAGTTTGTAGATGATAGGCAGTACTTAAATCTAGACGAGTTCCCAACGCTTCGTGTAAAGCCTGCCAAAATCTGGAAGTAAATCTGCTATCACGATCAGAGATAATAGAGATTGGTATACCATGTCTAGAAACAACTTATTTCAGGTATAATCGTGCTAATTTCTCTATACTATCCTCTTCTTTTATTGGTAGAAAGTGTGCTGACTTAGTAAGACGATCGACTATTACCCAAATCATATCATAACCACCTGCGGTTCTCGGTAACTTAGCAATGAAATCCATGGTAATGTTTTCCCATTTTCATTCTGGGATTTCAGGTTGTTGGAGTAGACCCGATGGTTTCTGATGTTCAGCTTTGACTTTAGAACAAGTCAAACATGCTCCTACATATGTGGCTATATCGGCCTTCATTCCTGGCCACCAAAAGTTTCTCTTGAGGTCTTGGTACATTTCCCCCGCTCCGGGATGTATTGAATATCTGGTTTTATATGCTTTATCTAGTACCACTTTCCTCAAATCCCCATTCTTTGGTACCCAAATTCTTTCAGCTAAATACCTGGTTCCGTTTTCCCGAATATTAAGCTGTTTTTCTTATCCTTTGGGTATTTCCTTTCCAAAAATTCCTTCCTTCAAAACCTCCTGTTGTGCCTCTTTTATTCGAGTAGTAAGATTAGTATGAATAATCATGTTCATAGCTTTTACTCGAATAGGTTCTCTTTCCTTTCGACTCAAGGCATCGGCTACCACATTCGCTTTCCCCGGGTGGTAATGGATTTCACAATCATAATCATTTAACAGCTCAACCCACCTACGCTGCCTCATATTTAGTTGCTTTTGATTTAAAATATGTTGGAGACTTTTGTGGTCGGTGTATACAATAAACTTGACCCCATATAGATAATGTCTCCACATCTTTAATGCAAAAACAACGGTGCCCAATTCCAGATCATGTGTGGTGTAGTTTTGTTCATGAATTTTGAGTTGTCGAGAAGCATATGCAATCACCTTCTTCTGTTGCATAAGAACACACCCAAAACCTATTCTTGATGCGTCGCAGTAGATAACAAAATCTTCCATTCCGTCAGGTAACAATAAAATAGGTGTCGTAGTCAACTTATTTTTCAACAATTGGAAGGCACCCTCTTGTTCGGAAGTCCATTCATACTTTTTCCCTTTGTGTGTCAAGGCAGTTAAAGGTTTGGCTACTCGGAAGAAATCTTGAATAAATCTCCTATAATAACTGGCTAAACCCAAAAATTGACGTATTTGCGTTGGAGTTTTCGGGGTTTCCCAATTTTTGATGGCTTCGATCTTGGCGGGATCAACTTTGATTCCATTACTACTGACTACGTGGCCAATAAATTGTACTTCATTTAACCAAAAAGCGTACTTAGAGAATTTTGCATAAAGTTGTTCTTTTCTTAACAACTCTAATACAAGTCTCAAGTGTTGTTCGTGTTCTTGGTTATTCTTCGAATAGATAAGAATGTCATCAATAAAGACAATAACAAACTTATCTAAATATGGACTACATACTCGGTGCATGAGATCCATGAAAAATGCGGGTGCATTGGTTAGACCGAATGGCATAACCATGAATTCGTAATGGCCATAACGAGTTCTGAAGGCTGTTTTTGGTATATCGGCTTCTTTAACCCTCAGTTGATGATAACCCGATCTTAAGTCAATTTTGGAGTATACGCTCGAACCTTGGAGTTGATCAAATAGGTCGTCGATTCGGGGTAAAGGGTATCGGTTTTTGATGGTTACTTTGTTCAGCTCACGGTAATCGATACACATGCGAAAAGACCCATCTTTCTTTTTAACGAACAAAATTGGAGCTCCCCATGGTGACGTACTCGGTCGGATAAAACCACGTTCTAATAATTCTTGTAGCTGACTTTGTAATTCTTTCATTTTGGTGGGCGCAAGTCTATATGGAGCACGAGCTATTGGTGCGGCTCCTGGTACAAGATCTACTTGAAATTCAATGGATCGGTGTGGAGGTAGTCCCGGTAATTCGTCCGGAAACACCTCAGGAAATTCTCTTGCAACAGGAACGTCATCGATTTTCTTTTCTTCTTTTTCAACCTTCTCGACGTGTGCTAGTATGGCATAGCAACCTTTTCTTATTAGTTTGCGCACCTTCAAACTACTAATAAGATTTAATTTGGCATTACCCTTTTCTCCGTACACCATTAAGGGTAACCCGTTTTCTCTCGGAATGCGAATCGCTTTCTCTTGACAAACAACTTCGGCTTTTGTGACGACCCGGAAATTTCTGACCAAATTTAAACTTAACCTTTATATGTTTCCGACACGATAAGAAGAATTTGTAATGTTAAATCTCAAAAAGTTTGGAACTACATTCATGTAATCAATTACCCTTTGACCGTGTTCGACGATTCACGAACAATTATGAGTATATAGATATGTATATATAATATATAATATTAACTGAAAACATTAACAAAGTATTAGATATATGATACTTTACATGAACGTATTTGTTTCGATATATTTATCGACAGAATTAAGAGATAATATCAAATGATTGAATTATCAGATACATTATGATATGATTACGGGCCTATGTTATGAGGTCCACTGTGATTTAAGAAATCTATTCTTTTTGACAACATTCGGAAAATGGTAAAGTGATTTATAAATAAGAACAAATGTGTCAATTAACGGGAACTAGACAAGGGTTAGTGGAAATTCCTGTTTAATTTCCAAGGCATGTTTTATAATATTTTCCTCGTGACCTTGATAAGATAACTATGTTAACTTTCATTTTATTTAATATGAAAATAAGAACGTGGAGTGTAAATAACTTAGATGTTGGATATCGACAAGTTAAGTAACTCGACATTTTTCATTAAGATGATTTCATACATTTATTTAACCTTTGGACTTTATCTCATGCTTCACCAACAGACTGTAATTTAAAAACTTGAAACCTATTATGAATATATATAATTCTACTTTTCTAAAATGTTTTATGATATAACGATTTCCATTATTTTAACCTTTTAACAAAATGATTCTTAAATATATTTAGTTTTGGAAAACAAAATTATCATCTTTATTTGATTTAGTTTCAAAAGTACAAAAAACATTTTCAGTTTAAAAAGAACTTTATTATTAAAACGTATATATCTTTTATAAATATCTAGAACCACTTTTGACAACTCATTACTTAACCAGTATGATAAAGATAACGATATTTATATTTTATTTTATTAAATATATATAACGATTTAAATTAATATTATATATATTTATACGCGTATTATACGTATATAGTTTTATTCTTTTACTATACTTTAACTTTACCTTTACTTTACTTTTACTTTACTTTAACTTTAATAATTCATACTTTAATAATTCACTTTAATAATTCATACTTTAATAATTCACTTTAATAATTCATACGTTAATAATTCACTTTAATAATTCATACTTTAATAATTCACTTTAATAATTCACTTTAATAATTCATACTTTAATAATTCACTTTAATAATTCAAAAATCTATTATAAATAGAATTCAATAGGTTTCATTATTTCATAGAAACTTGAAAATATATTTCTCTAAACTCTCTCCATCGAATTACATATATATATTTTCTTTGTATTATTTCAAGATATTATTAGTATACATAAAATACTACGACGGAGTTATATTCAGACGATTTCAAAATAAGTTTTCAAACGGGATAGAGCTAAGGAAATTATGGGTTATAGCTATGGAGGTTATGGGTATTGATCGAGGGTATTGCTCGTGAGGTCAACCTAACGTTTATCATTTTCGTTGCGTCTACGTACTTTCCTGCAATATTCAATCACAATATTGATACGCTCGTGAATCCGAGACAAACCCTGCACTTGTTTAGTGCAGTCATATAGATAATTGCTACGAAATACAGTATTGTGAGTTTCATTTGCTCCCTTTTTAATTGCTTTTGCAATATTTATTTTTGGGCTGAGAATACATGCGCTGTTTTATAAATGTTTTAGGAAGTAGGCACAAGTACTAAAACTAATTCTATGTGGGTTTAAACCAGAAATATACCCTTAGCTTGGTAACATTAAACTACTTGTCTATGTACGGTAGGCGCGAATCCTAAAGATAGATCTATTGGGCCTGACAAACCCCATCCTGACTATGGGATGCTTTAGTACTTCGAGGTTATTTTAAACACACCTGATCTGGTGTACTTCAGAGGGTAAAACATGAACGTTAAGGCTTGTTACCGGGTGCCTACAACTTATAGAATACTTTTAAACACTTGCGAGTGTACGGATATTTATGAAAACTGAAATCTTGTGGTCTATTACTATTACGGAAATGATTGATTATGATAAACTAATGAACTCACCAACCTTTTGGTTAACACTTTAAAGCATGTTTATTCTCAGGTATTAAAGAAATCTTACGCTGTGCATTAGCTCATTTTAAGGATATTACCTGGAGTCATTCATGACATACTTTGAAAGACGTTGCATTCGAGTCGTTGAGTTCATCAAGATTAATATTAAGTCAATTATAGTTGGATGTAATATGAAATGGTATGCATGCCATCAATTTTTTATGTAAAGAAAGTTTGTCTTTTAAAAACGAATGCAATGTTTGTAAAACGTATCATATAGAGGTCAAATACCTCGCGATGTAATCAACTATTGTGAATCGTTTACAATGTATATGAACGGGTCCTTTCAGTTGGTATCAGAGCGGTGGTCTTAGCGAACCATGTCTTGCATTAGTGTGTCTAACTGATAGTTGTTAAGTGAAGGTATTTCATATGCCCGAGAGACATATTAAATTAACGTGGCTAATACGTTTTGATCCAAGTCGGGTCATACCCAATAACAAACTTACCGACACCTTATTTGTATTTGATTTTAACGATTGAATCGTTGATTAAATACGCGACACTTGAACTTTAAGAAAAATGGTTTTCTTAAATAATACTTGATGTGTGTATATATATAATTTATGGAAAATTATATAATGAGGATTTAATTATTTATAGGTTAAATAATTAATGAAGTTATGTTACATTTTATATAATTGGTTTTATAAAATGTACAAAACAAATAATGTGCAAGTTTATAAAATAAATTTTATAAAATCTAGTTTTATATAATCTAAGGGAACTAGTTATATAAAATCTAGTTTTTTTATAAAACCTATTTTATTAATATAACTTGAAGTAGTGGCATGGGAGTTGAAGTGCACATGCTAGAGATTCCATCTTTTAGCCATGCCTTCCCATTTCCATATACATGCATGTTGACTCCCTTTGAAACACACACATACAATTATAGTTCAAAAAAACTGCAAAAAAGCTCTACAAACTGCAGCTGTTGGCCGTGGGTTTTCAAGAAGATTAAGGGGTTCTTAATTTGATTTTGAAAGTCCATATCAAGTGTAAATTAAATCCTAACCAAAGCTAGGGTGTTGGTGCACAAGTTTGGGGTATAACTACTTGAGGTTTCATAGTTTTGGAGCTCCATTCATCATCATCTTCATCATCATCTATCAACAAGCTAGGAGAAGGTATAAACACTTTTCTTACTTGTAGTTTGTAAGTATGTTTCACAACTTGATCCTAATTGGGATTTAACTTTAATTGGTTAAAGATTAACATGTTCTAAAATGGTAATTACATGCTTTCGCTTTTAATTGATTCTTAAATGGTTTTAAGTATAATGGAACTTGTTAAATCTCAACAATGGTATCTAGAGCCGAAGTTGTTGAAATATGCTTCGAGATGATTTATTAAACCCACTATATTTTGCATTTTATGTACATGCATGAAAGAAAAATGCAAAAATTATTGGATTTGGGTGGGTTGGTCTTTTGGCCGAATTTATGGGTGTTCCAAAATGGTTTTGGGTTTGCCATTTGGTTAATATTTGGTGATATTTTGATGTTCACAATCATAGCCAAGACCTTGTGGTTGAATGAATGTTTGTTTGGTTGATTTATGATTCATTTGGTATGTATTATCATTCATTCAAAAGGCATGTAATAATTATTCATTTGGTTGTAATATTTATTATTTTGGTTATGTAATTTATTTTATATTTGGTATGTAAAATAGATTAGGTTGTATTTTCATTTTCTAGACAAAATGTATTAGGATATATTTTGTAAAATGATGAAGATGATGAAGACTTGAAGAACACATGAAGAAGCATTTGGATGCAAGATTAAGTGGGAGGTTAAAACCTCCTACTTTGTGTTATTACCCTTAACCGGTGGCATTTGTTTTCGGCTAAACAAATGTCTACCAAAAATGGCTTGATTGTGAACATATGATTTTGCATGCGTGGTTGTTTTGTATGATTATGTGGATTGTATGTTTGTATGCTACAAGTTAATCACAAAAGTTAACAACAAACTAAAATGGCAATTTAAATTGGTTAAAATTGACATTATTAACGACATGCAAAACGTCAATTTAAATGGTTAAATTAAAAACGGCTAAAAGGACATTAATAATCGGTTATTAAGAACATGATAAGGATCATACATATAAAATGGTTTATATCAAAGTAATAAAATTGGCTTTATTACATAACATGAAAATGGATTTCAAATAAACCATACACTAAATGCATGTTGGTGTATGGTGCAAAAGTTTTCTCAAACTAGAATTAATGAAAACTTAAAATCCCTTATTAACAAGGCAAACAAGTTAAACGTCATCCTTTTGTGGAAACACTTAGACGTATTAGGAAACTCTTGATGGGATAAAGGTCACCTAACCGTCATGAGCGAACTAATATGAATAAGGTACACTTCGCATACATGTGGGATAAAGGTCACCTAACCACTTGTATGTTAAGTCTACATGTTTACACAAGTAGGACGACTTGATTTGGGAATCATGAACTTAGGGTCACCGAAGCATGATGAACAAATAGGCGTTGATGGGATAAATATGCCATGCAAAAGGATTGCATGATCCCATAACTTAGAAGTTGCAAAAGGATTGCAATTGTCATATAATGACTACCTAGCTAAATCAAATAACGGGATAAAGGTCACCTAACCGAAATTTGATTTACCGTTGGATTCTAATATTTAATAAGTCAATTAAAATTTAAAAGGGTATTGAATGTTAAATTAAAATCGATACTTAAATGAACTTTGTTAATTTTGTAGATGGCCGCCAATAACAACAACAACATTCCAAACGCACCACTTAACTTTAACAACCTATCGTTACGGTCTCTCCTTGAGAAAGACAAACTCAACCATACAAATTTTATGGATTGGTTCCGCAATCTTCGGATTGTCCTCAAACAAGAGGATAAAATGTATGTGCTTGAGGACCCCATTCCCGATCAACCGGATGAGAATGATGTGGAGGCAATGGCCGCTTACGATAAGTATTGCCACGACTCCCTTCAAGTCTCATGCTTAATGCTTGGGACTATGATACCCGAACTCCAAAAGGATTTCGAGCATCATAGCGCATACGACATGATAACACAATTGAAGGAGATGTTTCTCCAACAAGCACGTGTTGAGCGTTTCGAAACGGTTCGGGCGCTTCATGCTTGTCGTATGGACGACACCCAATCGGTTTCATCTTATGTACTTAAGATGAAAAGCCTTATCGATCGTGCTAACCGTCTTAACCTTAACATATCTAATGAGTTAGCCACCGATCTTATCCTTAACTCCCTATCAAAGAGGTTTGATCAATTTGTAATTAATTACAACATGAATGGGATGGATAAGAGTATAGGTGAGCTTCATGGTATGCTTAGGACGGCGGAAACTAGCATGGGTAAAAGGACTTTACCCGTGTTAGCAATCGATCAAGGTGGGTCTAAAGGTAACACCTCTAAGCCAAAGGTGGCTAAGAGAAAAGGACCCGCCCATCAAGGCAAAGGGAAGGGGAAGATGGTTACCCCAACCATCAACAAGGCAAAGAAGCAAAAGGTAGCCGAGAAGGCAAACCCCAAGGAAGACCCATGTTTCGGTTGCGGTGAGATGGGTCATTGGAAACGAAACTGTCCGGTCTACCTTAAGGAGTTGAAGGAGAAGAGGGATGCGGGGCAAACCTCAGGTAACATATATATGGTATATATAGAGCTTAGTATTACTTCTTCTAATACATGGGTATTAGACACGGGATGTGGAACTCATATTTGCAATTCTTTGCAGGGGTTCAAAAGAAGTAACAAGCAAACGGGAACATCAAGTCTCTTCATGGGGAATGGAGCTAAAGTGCAAGTGAAAGCTCAAGGAGACTTTGTGTTAAAACTTCCAAGTGGCTTGGAACTTATTTTGAATGATGTTTTGTATGCACCCGACTTATGTCGAAACATTATTTCTGTTTCCCGTTTGAAACAATGTGGTTTTAATCCTAATTTTGTTAATGATGATATCCACTTTTATTTAGATAATGTATTCTATTTCAAGGCTTCACCTTCAAATGGAATTTATGAATTGGTTCACGATAACACATTATCTAGTAGCTCAATGTACCATACAAGCACCAAGAAACTCAAAAGGGATTTGAGTGATTCCTACTTATGGCATTGTCGCCTTGGTCACATGAACAAGAACCGAATGCATACACTTCAAAAGAATGGACTTTTGAAATCAAATGAAATGGATTCGTTTGATGTATGTGAATCTTGTTTACAAGGCAAGATGACTAAAGCACCTTTCAAAGGGACTTATGAAAGGGCTAAAGATTTATTGGGATTAATACATTCGGATGTATGTGGACCCTTTAAACCCATGACTAGGAAAGGTGAAAGATACTTTGTTACTTTTATTGATGACTTTAGTCGTTTCGGATATGTCTACTTATTAAGACACAAGGACGAAACGTTTGAAGCATTCAAAGAATATCAAAACGAAGTACAAAATCAACTCAATAAGACAATTAAGGTACTACGTACCGATAGAGGAGGTGAATACCTAAGCGATGCCTTCCAAGATCATCTTAGGAGTTGTGGGATTATCTCACAACTCACTCCACCCGGAACACCCCAACTCAATGGAGTTTCCGAAAGGAGGAACCGAACCCTAATGGATATGGTTCGATCTATGATGGCAAGAAGCTCGTTACCTCTATCATTTTGGGGTTATTGTCTAAGCTCCGCGGTTCGTATTTTAAATATGGCCCCAACCAAGAAAGTGGAACGAACTCCTCATGAGATGTGGTTTGGAAAACCTCCTTCTCTTTCATACTTGAAAGTATGGGGATGTGAAGCTTATCCTAAGCGCCATGTAGCTAATAAGTTACATGCTCGATCCACAAAGTGTATCTTCATAGGATATCCCAAGGATGATATGGGATACTATTTCTATGATCCGACCGAGCAAAATGTATTTGTTGCTCGAAAGGCAGAATTCCTTGAAACCAAATTCCTAATGGAAGGTGATGGTGAAAGGAAAATAGATCTTGTAGAGGTACAAGATCAAGTTGATGATACACAAATGGTTGACACTAGTACTCAACATGAGGATGTTGAAAATGATCAAGTGGATGATCAAAGTACACAAGACGTTCGAAGATCTAGTAGGATTAGTAATCCTCCTGAGAGATATGGTTTTCTCGTGGATGGATGCTATACGGTTGATTTGGATGAACCGACAAACTACGAAGATGCTTTATCAAGGATTGATAAAGATAAATGGCAGGAAGCCATGAACGCCGAGATGCAATCCATGTATGAAAACCAAGTGTGGGAACTTGTTGAGCAACCTCCTAGCTCTAAGCTAGTTGATTGCAAATGGCTTTTCAAGAAGAAAACCGACATACATGGAAACTTGGATACATATAAAGCTAGACTTGTAGCAAAAGGTTTCACTCAAACTCAAGGGGTTGATTATGATGAAACTTTCTCGCCAGTGGCAATGCTAAAGTCTATTAGGATATTATTTGCCATTGCTGCTCACTACGACTATGAAATATGGCAAATGGATGTCAAAACCGCTTTCCTAAATGGATATCTTATAGAAGATGTCTATATGGTCCAGCCTGAAGGTTTTGTTGATCCAAAATATCCTAAAAGGGTATGCAAGTTAAAGAAGTCAATCTACGGATTGAAACAAGCATCTAGAATGTGGAATCATCGTTTTAATGAGGAAGCCGAGAAATTTGGCTTCATTAAAAATGGTGATGAAGCTTGTGTATATAAGAAAGCTAGTGGGAGCACTATCATGTTCCTTGTACTATATGTGGATGATATATTATTATTTGGGAATGATATTACCAAAATGCAAGGAGTCAAAACTTGGCTAAAGAGTTGCTTCTCCATTAAGGATCTTGGAGAAGCACAATACATTTTGGGGATAGGGATCTATAGGAATAGATCCAAGAGATTGATAGGTTTAAGTCAAAGTACATACATTGATAAAATCTTGAAAAGGTTCAAGATGGAAAACTCCAAGAGAGGTTTGGTACCTATTCAAAAGGGAACCGTTCTCAGTTCATCTCAGTGTCCTGCCACGAAAGATGAACAAGAGAGAATGAAGAAAGTCCCATACGCATCTGCTATTGGGTCTATCATGTATGCAATGATATGTACTAGACCGGATGTGTCATGCGCTCTAAGCTTGACAAGTAGATACCAGAATAACCCAGGAAACAGTCATTGGATTGCTGTTAAAAGCATATTGAAATACCTTAGGAGGACTAAGGATATGTTTCTAATATATGGGTCTGGTGAGGAGGAACTCGCTGTAAAAGGTTACGTGGACGCGAGTTTCCAAACTGACCGAGATGACTCTCGATCACAATCCGGATATGTCTTCATGTTAAATGGTGGTGCGGTCTCTTGGAAGAGTTCGAAACAGGAGGTTGTTGCCTTATCCACTACAGAGTCAGAGTACATTGCCGCCTCACTGGCAGCTCAGGAAGCTGCATGGATGAAGAAATTCATAGACGACTTAGGAGTGGTCCCTTCCATTCAGGACCCTCTTGAGATCTTTTGTGACAACGAGGGTGCGATTGCTCAAATCAAGGAACCTCGTGCCCATCAAAAGACTCGTCACATTGAGCGGAGATTCAACTACATAAGGGATGAAGTTGAAAAAGGAAAGATATGTATTCGCAAAGTTCACACAGATCATAATGTTGCGGATCCACTCACGAAGCTTTTACATGGGCCAAAACATGAGGGACATGTTTGTGCATTAGGGCTTCGATATTCTAGTGATTGGATATGATCTATTTTATGTATTGTACCGGAACGAAGTTATTCAAACTCATTAATATAACTATGGTGTTAATTTATCTGAGTTATGTTCCTATTTTGCATATTTCATCCATGAATAAGCAATTATTCTAAATTTCCATAGTCGATCACATTTGTGGGAACAAGTGTGAGGTTCAGACTATTATGAACTCGGATTGGTATACATTCATAGGTTGAATGTGGGGCAAGGATGCAACCAAGGTTCATAGATATTTGTGGGAAACAAATATTGGAAGACCCGCTCTCAAGAATTACTGTATAGAGCCTTTGTGGTTGATCACATGTAATCTTGAGTAAAGGCGAATATCATTGTATCCTCTGACCTGAGATACATATTGGGTTCAGATATTCACCAAGTACTGTGCCTTGATTCTTTCCTTCGCTATTCTGAAACATGGTAGTACATAAGGAAGAACTCAGGTATATTACAAAGTGTATATCTAGGACGTATGTAGTCAAGATGGAATTTGTCCCTCTTATTCGTTGAGAGTCAGATGTCTAAGGCCTGAAAAGTTAAATCTATAAGAGAGTGATCACTCTGTATCTCTTGGATTTAACATGACATCTAGGACGAAAGGAAATAATGAAAGATTCACCTAATCATATTCGAGATGGGAACTCGAAAGGGATGATGTTATTGAATGGCACAAAGTCATAACATATTAGGGGTGATGGACGGTGTGTTAGGCTGTATCCATCACTTGCATTAATTTCTTATGTTTCTCGTGCAAGTGGGAGATTGAAGGTATTTCATATGCCCGAGAGACATATTAAATTAACGTGGCTAATACGTTTTGATCCAAGTCGGGTCATACCCAATAACAAACTTACCGACACCTTATTTGTATTTGATTTTAACGATTGAATCGTTGATTAAATACGCGACACTTGAACTTTAAGAAAAATGGTTTTCTTAAATAATACTTGATGTGTGTATATATATAATTTATGGAAAATTATATAATGAGGATTTAATTATTTATAGGTTAAATAATTAATGAAGTTATGTTACATTTTATATAATTGGTTTTATAAAATGTACAAAACAAATAATGTGCAAGTTTATAAAATAAATTTTATAAAATCTAGTTTTATATAATCTAAGGGAACTAGTTATATAAAATCTAGTTTTTTTATAAAACCTATTTTATTAATATAACTTGAAGTAGTGGCATGGGAGTTGAAGTGCACATGCTAGAGATTCCATCTTTTAGCCATGCCTTCCCATTTCCATATACATGCATGTTGACTCCCTTTGAAACACACACATACAATTATAGTTCAAAAAAACTGCAAAAAAGCTCTACAAACTGCAGCTGTTGGCCGTGGGTTTTCAAGAAGATTAAGGGGTTCTTAATTTGATTTTGAAAGTCCATATCAAGTGTAAATTAAATCCTAACCAAAGCTAGGGTGTTGGTGCACAAGTTTGGGGTATAACTACTTGAGGTTTCATAGTTTTGGAGCTCCATTCATCATCATCTTCATCATCATCTATCAACAAGCTAGGAGAAGGTATAAACACTTTTCTTACTTGTAGTTTGTAAGTATGTTTCACAACTTGATCCTAATTGGGATTTAACTTTAATTGGTTAAAGATTAACATGTTCTAAAATGGTAATTACATGCTTCCGCTTTTAATTGATTCTTAAATGGTTTTAAGTATAATGGAACTTGTTAAATCTCAACATTAAGATGCATTAGTGAGTCTGGACTTCGACCGTGTCTGCATGTCAAAAGTTTTGTTTATCATTTTTAGTCGGAAATCATCTACTTACCATCCTTAGGAAATTACCTGCTTATCATTCTTAGTCTAGACACGTCTTGCTGCATTGATTGCATGAATAGTGTATAGACAAAATTCATATCGTAACGTATCTGCTAAATCATATCTTATCGTATCTATTACCGTAAACTTTGCCTGACATATTCCGTAAATTCCTCCGTAATCTATGAAATCTTTTGATCTATATATATAGATATTCTATGTAGTTAGAATACCACCCAATAGCCGGAAAATCATTTCGTATCGAAAAATCCTTTATCAAATCGTACAAAATGGAATTCGTCATCAGTTCAAGTTCCTCGGATTCCATGGAATCCCACTCAAGCTCCGAAAGCAGTGTGACTGGAATGGATCAACCAATCAGCCATCATCTATTCTGGATGAATTGGGGATGGGTTCGTAGCCTCCTTAATCATTGGAGACAAGAAGAAGGTGATCCTTTCCATCCACCACATTGCCCTCTTGGCAATGAACCTGAAGCACTTACCGGCGAACCTGTTCGAAACACCATTTTCTCTCTCATTTCCAGAGTATCTCGTCATGATTATATACTACACCAAATTCTAGATCTTATTTATCCGCTCGTCCGAACCGATAATCACCCCGGTGTAATAGAAGAAGTCAACGAGCTTCGCGCTCAGGTAGTGGCTTTGGAGAATATGGTGCAAAGGTTACAAACACCAGCAGCAGCACCAGCAACATAACCAGTACCACCATCAACAACATCAACAGTAATATTACCACCACCAACAACAACCGCATCGCAAACCTCAACTTCACAATCTGTCCCATGAGCATCGATGTCATATGCCCTGTAGATACTAAGGAATACCACAACGATGAAGTATTGATTCATAACTTCATTGGAAAAACATTCTACGACGATTATGTAATTTCTAAAGTTTAGAAATTATCTATCCTAGCCTTAACCATAAATCAAGTGAGTTTAATTTAATATTAACTCATTAAATCTATATTACATCTGAAGAAATATACACATATATTTCCATAAAGACTGTAATAAAATTCTTTTGTACAAAATATTAATTGTGACATTTTTTTTAATGGGTAGGTAATACCCGAGAGATATATAAATTCACAATTAATATGTTACATTCTATGAATCTGATTAAGCAAATCATCCATTATACTCCCTACTTTCACAACAATATACATTCTTTTATAGAAATCAAAACAACCATACTCATTCAAAAATCTAATTACATATTCTGATTTTGAAATCTCCGAATTCAATTCAAGTTATAACCGGTATCATCACTCTTAGATTCTTACATCTTTCAAAGCTATACTTTAACTTCAAAACTGTGTTAGAACATCATATGTATATTAACGATTATAATCTGTGTTCAAGCCCTTCGAAATACCTGAAGACACTTCAAATAATGAACAATCGAGATGATGATCCAACCACATGTTATCCACAGTTACGTACCTGAAAAACTCTTGAAACTAAAGTCATAATTTAACATGTATCCATGTCAGACCTTTTGGCATTTACTAGCTAAAATAACTTTTCAATCCCTTCTAAAAATAGACGGTTTTGTCACAGCTCCAGCAAACCAACTTCAATTGTTCATTCGAATAAGCCTTATTATAATGATTACCCCTTCATCATTATTACCGGGGAACCTTTCATATCTTGCCACATTAGCAGTAAACTTATTAACAACTTCATTGATCTTTGACTTTCCGAAAAATCTTTATATTTATCAAAACCCCATCATTTACTCATCTGCATCTTGTAACGAGAATTGCCATACGAATTATCTGAAATTAGCAATCAGTATTTTGAAATCTCGCAGCATGTCTACGCCAACAATTATATGTGTATATCTTCTGGACTTATATACTTTAAATGTGAAGTTTCTGAAAAACACCCTAAGCTGCGAACTAGTTCTCGAAATACTGATGAAGCAGCAAAAACTATAAACGACCTTAACAGTAAAAAGTTTGATGATAAAGAGTAGTGTGTTGGCAAAGCTCAGAAAAAGAGAAGATTTGGTACTGAAAAATACGGATTGAGCAAACCATGAAGAAGGCTGTGGATAAATCACAAGGATGAAATCTACCTTCAAAGAATCCGAATGATTCCGTGTCTGCTGAAGTTATTATCGAATACCTTGCTCCTGACTCTAAACCCTTACGGACAATATTCTTCATCATCCTCTGATATTAGAAATTTTAAGATATCATCGTATCTTTCATTATAAATATCCTCCATATTTCTGAAGTTATTTCCATAATTATTCTTATCTGAAATCATTTACCTCTTCGTGCTGTCTGTATTACATCATAAAAGAAACTATTTTAGTTTCTAAATTCTGAAACTTTCGAATTTAAAATAGGAATATTTTTGAAGTAGTGTTGGGAACTGAAGCATGAACTAGTATAATATAATGACACTTGATCAACGTGATTATATTACAGTAAGTCATGCTGAGTTTCTAAATGGAACGTGATGATTCACAGATCATAACGTCAGCATGTGCTATGTTACACGACTCTTGTATTCTCTTTAACCTCTAAAATATCAAGAAAATATTTCTTGATGATTCGGCCTTTTCCGAGGTATTCTAGTAATTTGACAAGTCAAGATCGTGCCATTACAATTTCCTTCTTAGAACATTAACAATGTTCATTCCGAAATTCATATATGCGAATTCTGGACCATTACAAGCGGTGCTTAATCGCAAGAATAAGAAACGAAAGGACAAAACTCCGAAATAGAAATTGGGGTATAAATCGCAGCAAATAAAAGAGAGCATTAATTGGGGATGACAATGATTATAGAAGACAGAAGCAGGAACATCGAAATATAAGGGAAGATATAAAACCCAACAACAACCCAGAAACTATAAACCGTATATATCGATGCATATAGCAATATAAAGACACGGGAGAACTAAAAACACTATAAAACTAAGAGTATAGTAGAAGTAAATAGATTCTTCCGGAGGTAGATGAAAAAGAAGAACAACAGATATGAAAGTGAGGAGTATATCGAGAATCAGCACTGGATGAAGCATATTGACGAATAATTTTAAAGTAAGAATTGAGGGAGAAAGAATAGAAGGTGTGAATTAAAAGGAAACAAAGGAGGTGGATTTATAGTGAAATATCCGACAGAAAAATTGAGATGAATCATCGCATTAAATCGAAGAGGATCATAATTTCCTTAATCACCGAAGAATCAAATCCTATATAGATTACAAAGATTTTCTTTAATTCAGAGATCAACCGTGATGACGTCAAAAGATAAGACGAATCCCTATTTTCTCATTTCACTCTTTTACGATAGCTTCACTCATACGTTTCGAGTAATCGAATTATTTTATCCATATTTCTCAATCATGATAAAACCCTATGATTCAACTAATATTCGTCATAATAACATTCTTATTATTAGCCATGACGACCTCGATCAAATTACGGGACGAAATTTCTTTAACGGGTAGGTACTGTGACGACCCGAAAATTTCCGACCAAATTTAAACTTAACCTTTATATGTTTCTGACACGATAAGCAGAATTTGTAATGTTAAATCTCAAAAAGTTTGGAACTACATTCATGTAATCAATTACCCTTTGACCGTGTTCAACGATTCACGAACAATTATGAGTATATAGATATGTATATATAATATATAATATTAACTGAAAACATTAGCAAAGTATTAGATATATGATACTTTACATGAACGTATTTGTTTCGATATATTTATCGACATAATTAAGAGATAATATCAAATGATTGAATTATCAGATACATTATGATATGATTACGGGCCTATGTTATGAGGTCCACTGTGATTTAAGAAATCTATTCTTTTTGACAAGATTCGGAAAATGGTAAAGTGATTTATAAATAAGAACAAATGTGTCAATTAACGGGAACTAGACAAGGGTTAGTGGAAATTCCTGTTTAATTTCCAAGGCATGTTTTATAATATTTTCCTCGTGACCTTGATAAGATAACTATGTTAACTTTCATTTTATTTAATATGAAAATAAGAACATGGAGTGTAAATAACTTAGATGTTGGATATCGACAAGTTAAGTAACTCGACATTTTTCATTAAGATGATTTCATACATTTATTTAACCTTTGGACTTTATCTCATGCTTCACCAACAGACTGTAATTTAAAAACTTGAAACCTATTATGAATATATATAATTCTACTTTTCTAAAATGTTTTATGATATAACGATTTCCATTATTTTAACCTTTTAACAAAATGATTCTTAAATATATTTAGTTTTGGAAAACAAAATTATCATATTTATTTGATTTAGTTTCAAAAGTACAAAAAACATTTTCAGTTTAAAAAGAACTTTATTATTAAAACGTATATATCTTTTATAAATATCTAGAACCACTTTTGACAACTCATTACTTAACCAGTATGATAAAGATAACGATATTTATATTTTATTTTATTAAATATATATAACGATTTAAATTAATATTATATATATTTATACGCGTATTATACGTATATAGTTTTATACTTTTACTATACTTTAACTTTACTTTTACTTTACTTTTACTTTACTTTAACTTTAATAATTCATACTTTAATAATTCACTTTAATAATTCATACTTTAATAATTCACTTTAATAATTCATACTTTAATAATTCACTTTAATAATTCATACTTTAATAATTCACTTTAATAATTCACTTTAATAATTCATACTTTAATAATTTACTTTAATAATTCATACTTTAATAATTCACTTTAATAATTCAAAAATCTATTATAAATAGAATTCAATAGGTTTCATTATTTCATAGAAACTTGAAAATATATTTCTCTAAACTCTCTCAATCGAATTACATATATATATTTTCTTTGTATTATTTCAAGATATTATTAGTATACATAAAATACTACGACGGAGTTATATTCAGACGATTTCAAAATAAGTTTTCAAACGGGATAGAGCTAAGGAAATTATGCGTTATAGCTATGGAGGTTATGGGTATTGATCGAGGGTATTGCTCGTGAGGTCAACCTAACGTTTATCATTTTTGTTGCGTCTACGTACTTTCCTGCAATATTCAATCACAATATTGATACGTTCGTCAATCCGAGACAAACCCTGCACTTGTTCAGTGCCGTCATATATATAAATGCTATGAAATACAGTATTGTGAGTTTCATTTGCTCCCTTTTTAATTGCTTTTGCAATATATATTTTTGGGCTGAGAATACATGCGCTGTTTTATAAATGTTTTACGAAGTAGGCACAAGTACTAAAACTAATTCTATGTAGGTTTAAACCAGAACTATACCCTTAGCTTGGTAACATTAAACTACTTGTCTATGTACGGTAGGCGCGAATCCTAAAGATAGATCTATTGGGCCTGACAAACCCCATCCTGACTATGGGATACTTTAGTACTTCGAGGTTATTTTAAACATACCTGATCTGGTGTACTTCAGAGGGTAAAACATGAATGTTAAGGCTTGTTACCGGGTGGCTACAACTTATAGAATACTTTTAAACACTTGCGAGTGTACGGATATTTATGAAAACTGAAATCTTGTGGTCTATTACTATTACGGAAATGATTGATTATGATAAACTAATGAACTCACCAACCTTTTGGTTGACACTTTAAAGCATGTTTATTCTCAGGTATTAAAGAAATCTTACGCTGTGCATTAGCTCATTTTAAGGATATTACCTGGAGTCATTCATGACATACTTTGAAAGACGTTGCATTCGAGTCGTTGAGTTCATCAAGATTAATATTAAGTCAATTATAGTTGGATGTAATATGAAATGGTATGCATGCCGTCAATTTTTGATGTAAAGAAAGTTTGTCTTTTAAAAACGAATGCAATGTTTGTAAAACGTATCATATAGAGGTCAAATACCTCGCGATGTAATCAACTATTGTGAATCGTTTATAATGTATATGAACGGGTCCTTTTAGCTTTCACCTTGGACATCCAGTCCATTCCAATAATTACGTCGAAGCTTCCTAATTCCACGGGTATTAAATCAATTGCAAACGTTTCGCTAATTAAACTAATTTTTCGATTTCGGAAAATTTTATCAACCTTAATTAGTTTACCGTTTGCTACTTCAACTATACACTTTTTATCCAAAGGCGTTAATGGAATTTAATTCGGCACAAAATTCTCTACTCATATAACTTCTATTGGCACCCGAATCAAATAAAACATAAGCAGGTGTATTGTTGATAAGAAACGTACCCGTAACAAGCTCCGGGTCTTCCTGTGCTTTCTCCCCATTAATTTTGAAGGCTCTCTCACGGCCTTGCCTATTTCCATTCCTGCACTGGTTTATGGTATGGCCCGGTTTTCCACATCCATAGCAAACAACGCCGTTATTATTTGTTCCGGCATTATTTACTCCTTTGTTTCTATTTGGTCCGTAGACTTCACACTTTACCGTAATATGGCCATTCCTATTACACTTGGTACATAATTCTCTACAAAACCATTCTGGATGAAACGTATCACACCTGGGGCATATAGTTCTTTGCCTTTTGTTGTCGTCATTGTTGTTGTTGTTGTTGTTGTTGTTGTTGTTGTTGTTGTTGTTGTTGTTGTTGTTAGGGTTATTGTTGTTGAGTCGTTTGTTGTTGTTATTGTTGTGATTGGGATTGTTTTTGTTGTTATTATTATTGGGATGGTTGTTGCGATTATTGTTACGGTTGTTGTTGTGATTATTGTTGTTGTTGGGGTGGTTGCGATTGTTGTTGTAGTTGTTGTTTTGATTGTTGTTGTACTGGTGACCCTGATCACTGCTTTCCTCCCACTTTCTATTTCCCTGTTTCATTATGGCCTCCTCGGCCGCTTCTTTCTTTATCCTTCCTGTAATTTGGCTTATCAATTTGTGGGCTATACGGCTCGCTTTCTGCATTGTTGCAGGGTCGTTAGCACCTACATGCTCTTGGATTCGTTCCGGCAACCCTTTTATGAATGCTTCAATTTTTGCTTCTTCGTCCTCAAATGCTCCAATACACATTAAAGCCAGTTCATTGAAACGTCGCTCGTAGGTAGTAACATCTAACCCTTGGGTTGTCAGTACTTTAAGCTCTGCCTTGAGCTTGTTGATTTCGGTTCTGGGACGGTATTCTTCCGTTATCATGTGCTTGAAAGCGGACCATGGAAGTGCGTAGGCGGTATTCTGTCCTACGTAATCCATGTAGGTATTCCACCATGTCAAAGCAGTACCCCTGAAAGTATGTGTGGCATGCTTAACTTTATCCTCTTCTGCGCAGTTGCTGATTGTGAACACGGCTTCAACCTTCTCTGTCCACCGCTTTAGTCCAACGGGTCCTTCAGTTCCTTCAAACTCATTGGGTTTGCAGGCCATAAAAGCTTTGTAGGAACATCCTACCCGGTTGCCATTGTTTCCTGCACTGCTGGAACCTGATTGGTTATTGTTGTTCATTGCATTCACCACTGCAGCCATATTTGCAGCGAAAGCTTGAAGTTCTTCTGTGTTCAATTGTTGTTGTCTAGTAGCTGGAGGAGCCATTTCCTTCAAAAATAGCCGACTGAGTTAATCATATAGAATTTTAGAAGTAGCCAAAAAGTATTTTGTAGCTTAATATGAACTTATTATTATAAAAGCCTTTTCTTCATATTAGCGTTTTATAACTATAATAATGTTCATACTTAGCAGCTAACACACAAATTAACTACTAAAATTCTAATATGAAAAACTATGGTAAGTTATTACGTTACTACGTAATAATAAGTTGTAATAATAATAATAAACCTTCCATGCTTATTCTTATTATTATACAATCATAAGGAAAATTACATTGTGAATTTTCTTACAAACTTAAACACACAATATAATACATATTATACAATGCATGGAATACAGGATAGCTGTCGATGGTTCAAGAACGACGAGATTTATTAGATGTTGAAGTTGTTTCTTTCTCGGCCAAATGTTTGGATTTTCGTTTGGATAGTTCTTTTTCCAATTCCTCCCAATTGGTTCTTTCGGCTAATTGTTTGGGAGCAAAACCAACAGTCGTTATACGAGCGGTCATTTTATAAACTGGTCTCTTAGGTGGTTCAGGTGGATGATCACAAACATTTTGGGTCATAATAGGTTCATCGGGTTTGGGATCGGGTATAAGAGCCAAAGATTTTCCCAAATCACGTTGTGGTTCAGTAATTTCCACAACTTCTTTAGTATCCTCTTCTTCGAGTTCCTCTTCGGGATCTTCTTCTGGATCCTCTTCTGGAACCTCTACTGGCAATTGTGAATCTTCCCAATTTTCCCAACAATTTTCCACTTTAATGGTAGCACCAAAAGTTAACTTTTCCGTTGGTTCATAAGTCGTATGCTTTGACTCAGCCTCCGAATCACTTGATAAGTAAATGAAATCTGAATTACTAGAGATGCTTATATGATCGGATGAAGTCATCTATCACATAATAGCAGGCACGTTAAGAGAATGATATATCTTATAATATTTATATGTTAATAATCTTAAGTTTCCAACAATTATATTAAGCAATCATTTTTAAAATAATTTCGGTCGAAGTCCAGACTCACTAATGCATCAAAAATCAGTTAGACACACTAATGAAAAATTTTTTAATTCTCTAAGACCAGCGCTCGGATACCAACTGAAATGCCCCGTTCATATTATTTATAAATGTTTCATATTAATTGGTTTCTTTGCGAGGTTTTGACCTCTATATGAGACGTTTTTCAAATCTTGCATTCGTTTTTAAAACCACCATAACCTTTATTATTGAATAAAGGTCTTAATGACATAATTTAGATTGTCTATCAAAGACAGTCTCCTCAAATAAATAAGTTTTTACACAACCCATTACAATATGATCAAATATATTACAACAAATACTCCGAATGCAAGTTTAAACAATATAAACAATTATGCCGACTCCAAATCTTGAACTTGAGTTGGCATACGACAGCGGAAGCATTTTTAATATTCACCTGAGAATAAACATGCTTAAAACGTCAACAAAAATGTTGGTGAGTCATAGGTTTAATTTCTATATAATAATCATAACATTTAATAAGCCACAAGATTTCATTTAATTAAATGTGCATGATCATTACAACTGCACAAATTATTCATATGATGAGTCGCCTGGTAACTGACCTTAACATAGAGCGCTTAAGATATCTGGCATCATACATTCCACTATTCAAATGTATGACAAGAACCCTTCGAAGTACTAAAGCATTTCCACTATTCGAAAATGAGGGTGGTTGGTGCCCGTAGATCTACCTTTAGGATTCGCGTCAATTTGTGTTTTTCACTAATTCTTAGGTTACCAAGCATAATAATAATAAGTACAGATATCCGGTATAACAAAACAGTCATAGAATGTAGTTTCATGAACTTGTGCTTATTTTGTAGAACATTTATAAATTTGCATGTATTCTCATCCCAAAATAATTTAGATAGTAAAAATGGGACTAAAACTCACTTGTGATGATTTCCGAATAGATGGTGATAAGACTTGGCCTTTTGACAAATTCACGAACCTAATAATAATATTCTTGTGTCAAGATATATATATATATATATATATATATATATATATATATATATATATATATATATATATATATATATATATATATATATATATATATATATATATATATATATATATATATATATAATTAATATTCCGTACTTATGATACTTGTGATAATTTTAATTGTCCATTGTTAGTAGTCCAACATCCGTAGTCCAATAGTCCAACAGTATAAATATATATATATATATATATATATATATATAAATATAAATGTGTATATTGTGTTAAAATTCACTAACACTATAATATATTTTCTTAATATAATAAGACACATAATATGTATATTGTCTGAAGCAATCCGCGACCCATTGTATACATGTCTCAGGCTCGATCACAACTCAAAGTATATAATATTTTGAAATCCACTTCGACCCACAGCTAACTCGAAATTACTGCCAATGGTGTCTTATAGTTCGTTCCAATAATATATATAGAAGAAATCAAAATGATATGTCAAAATGCTGTATACGGATCCACGGTGATCAAGTCATATATATATATATATATATATATATATATACGGTGTCTTACGATCTTTATTAAGACTATAATATATTGTCGTAGAACTTAATCACGACTATTATAAATTGTATTTCCGTAAGTTCGGGAACAAGACATGTATAAATACATGTAGGATACAAGGTAAGTTAGCTAGGATAAGGTTAGCTTCCATTTTTATTAATCAAAACCGTAGCTAAAAACAAGCAAAAATATCCAATTTTGTTTTACCCATAATTTCTTCGTTACAAATCCGTTTTGAGTGATTCGAGTTGCCATGGTTTCGTATCGAACTCAACATTATTAATCTTAACATAAAAAGTATAAGTTTATAGTCGAAAATACAGCTTATGTGTCAAATAAGAGAAGATAGTCATATCCGTCGTAAGAACGACATCTTGATGACCCTTTTGAAAAACATACTTCCACTTAGAGTTTAACCATGGATTTTGGATATATTTCATATCCATATAAAATAAGATTTTTCACCAAAGGAAATCTTTTAATTCAAAGTTTAAGATAGGTTTTTAAAATTAAACCCAAAACAGCCCCCGATGATCTATGACGGCGTATGTTCAGTTTTAAGGTGTTCTTCGTATTTACAAGTTTTATATCCTTATGTTACCTTGACATACTATCATAATACATGTGTTGAAGTATTTTAAAAGTCAAGTTAGAAGGATTAAATTTGTTTATGAACAAGTTTAGAATTAATCTAAACTATGTTCTTGTTGTTGTAAGTTATAAACTCATAATAAGATAGCTATATGGATATGAATCGAAAAAGATTATGAATAAGGTGACTACCTCAAATTAAATGAACAAAGTTGCTGAGAAAAATAAAATGATAATATTGTAATCAAAGATATCCTTGATGGCTTGTAATCCTTGGAGTAGAATCATAGAATGAACAAAAGTTCGAATAAGATTTCTATCTTGAATTAAGATAGTTATAAGTATATGAATTGAACCAAAGCTTATATATGATTCTTACCTTGATAAAGAGGAGTAGATGAGTTAACAATGTGTTCTTGAAACTAGTTTATGATCAAAGTGAATGAAGATTTTCTAGTACTTGAAGTATGTGTGTTTAAAGAGTGTTTAAAGAGTAAGAAATGGAGAGAATACTTGGAGTTCTTGTGTGTGAGTATTATGAGAGTGAAGGTAAGTTAAATAGCTGATATGAATGAGTAAAAAGAGTGTTAAAAGTCGTGGTTCATGCATATGGTTAAGAGAGTTTATCAAAATTTGGAATATAGCATAATAATGCAAACTAGAAGTTAAATGTTGGTTCCCACAAGTCTCCATCATGTTTATCCTTGTCTTGTGACTCATAGGGCTGCTAAGGAGGCTATAATTGGTATTTCATATTGGTATAAACTTATAGTATTTAAGTATGGAAGCTGGGTATGATACGGGTATAAATACCGAATGAATACGAATAGAATTCTTGATGGAATTGAATGAGATTATGAGTATAGCTATCTTTGTTGAGTATAAGTATGTTAGTATATATGTTTAAGTCCTTCAAAAGTGTATTAATACAATACATATACATACATTTTAATTTAGAAGTTATTACAACGTTAATCGTTATATATATATATATATATATATATATATATATATATATATATATATATATATATATGTATATAATCTTGAAGTCTTTAAGTTAGTAATCTCATTTTATGTATATAACCAATTGTTATTATATGTAATGAGATACTTAAATATCATTTTATCAAATCATAAGTATATATATATCCATATATACATCATTATATAATTATTTCGAGTTATGACGTTCGTGAATCGTCAGACAAACTGGGTGGCCAAACATTTGTATAAAATTCATTTCAAATAACCAAATCTTAATGAGTTTGATCGCTTAACATGTTGGAAAAATTAATTATGTAAATATTAATCTTCTATATATTAGCGGAAAAATCCGGATCGTTACATACGCCGACATTAAAAGAAAAGATATAGAATTTGAAATTGGAGAGATGGTCATGCTTAAGGTTGCACCTTGAAAAGGCGTTGTTCGATTTGGTAAACGAGGGAAATTAAATCCAAGGTATATTAGACCATTCAAGATTATTGATCGTGTCGAACCAGTAGCTTACCGACTTGAGTTACCTCAACAACTCGCGGCTGTACATAACACTTTCCACGTCTCGAATTTGAAGAAATGTTTTGCTAAAGAAGATCTCACTATTCCGTTAGACGAAATCCAAATCAACGAAAAACTTCAATTCATCGAAGAACCCATCGAAATAATGGATCGTGAGTTTAAAAGACTTAAACAAAACAAGATACCAATTGTTAAAGTTCGATGAAATGCTCGTAGAGGACCCGAGTTCACCTGGGAATAAGAAGATCAGATGAAGAAGAAATACCCGCACTTATTTCCAGAAGATACGTCAACACCTCCAACTGCTTAAAATTTCGGGACAAAATTTATTTAACGGGTAGGTACTGTAGTGACCCGAACTTTTCCATGTTTATATATATTAAATGAAATTGTTATTTACATGATTAAGTGTTTCCAAGATGTTAAGTAATCAAACTTGTTACGACTTGATTAATTGAAATAGGTTTCATATAGATAATTGACCACCCAAGTTGACCGGTGATTCACGAAGGTTAAAACTTGTAAAAACTATATGATGACATATATATGATTATATATATAGTTAACATGATATTATGATAAGTAATTATCTCATTAGGTATTTTAACAATGAGTTATATACATAAAATTGTGTTTATTGAATTAAGAAACTCGAAACGATATATATAACGATTATCGTTATAACAACGTCTTACTAATTACATATGAATCATATTAAGATATTATTACACTATGTTTAATCATGATAAATGATAAGTAAACATGTCATTATGTATATTAACAATGAACTACATATGTAAAAACAAGACTACTAACTTAAGGATTTCGAAAAGAGACATATGTGTAACGATTATCGTTGTAACGACATTTAAATGTATATATATCATATTAAGATATATTAATATATCATAATATCATGATAATATAATAATTTAACATCTCATTAGATATAATAAACATTGGGTTAACAACATTTAACAAGATCGTTAACTTAAAGGTTTCAAATCAACATTTACATGTAACGACTAATGATGACTTAACGACTCAGTTAAAATGTATATACATGTAATATTTTAATATGTATTCATAAACTTTTGAAAGACTTCAAGATACTTATCAAAATACTTCTGCTTAACAAAAATGCTTACAATTACATCCTCGTTCAGTTTCATCAACAATTCTACTCGTATGCACTCGTATTCATACTCGTACAATACACAACTTTTAGATGTATGTACTATTGGTATATACACTCCAATGATCATCTCTTAGTAGCTCATGTGAGTCACATAACACATGTGGGAACCATCATTTGGCAACTAGCATGAAATATCTCATAAAATTACAAAAATATTAGTAATCATTCATGACTTATTTACATGTAAACAAAATTACACATCCTTTATATCTAATCCATATACCAACGACCAAAAACACCTACAAATACTTTCATTCTTCAAATTTATTCATCTAATTGATCTCTCTCAAGTTCTATCTTCAAGTTCTAAGTGTTCTTCATAAATTCTATAAGTTCTAGTTTCATAAAATCAAGAATACTTCCAAGTTTGCTAGATTACTTCCAATCTTGTAAAGTGATCATCCAACCTCAAGAAATATTTCTTATTTACAGTAGGTTTATCCACAAAACCTGAGGTAGTAATGATGTTCATAACATCATTCGATTCATATATATAAAACTACCTTATTCGAAGGTTTAAACTTGAAATCACTAGAACATAGTTTAGTTAATTCTAAACTTGTTCACAAACAAAAGTTAATCCTTCTAACTTGAATTTTAAAATCAACTAAACACATGTTCTATATCTATATGATATGCTAACTTAATGATTTAAAACCTGAAAACATGAAAAACACCGTAAAACCGGATATATGCCGTCGTAGTAACACCGCGGGCTGTTTTGGGTTAGTTAAGTAAAAACTATGATAAATTTTGATGTAAAAGTTGTTCTTCTGGGAAAATAATTTTTCTTATGAACATGAAACTAAATCCAAAAATCATGGTTAAACTCAAAGTGAAAGTATGTTTTTCAAAATGGTCATCAAGACGTCGTTCTTTCGACTGAAATGACTACCTCTTACAAAAATGACTTGTAACTTATATTTTCAACTATAAACATATAATTTTTTTTGTTTAGATTCATAAAATAGAGTTCAATATGAAACCATAGCAATTTGATTCACTCAAAACGGATTTAAAACGAAGAAGTTATGGGTAAAACAAGATTGGATATTTTTTGATTGTTGTAGCTACGGGAAATATTGTAACAATTCTATACAAATCATATCCTAGCTAACTTATATTGTATTATACATGTATTCTAATATATTATGTAATCTTGGGATACCATAGACACGTATACAAATGTTTTGACATATCATATCGACCCATGTATATATATTATTTGGAACAACCACAGACACTCTATATGCAGTAATATTGGAGTTAGCTATACAAGGTTGAGGTTGATTCCAAAAATATATATAATTTGAGTTGTGATCTAGCCTGAGACGTGTATACACTGGGTCGTGGATTGATTCAAGATAATATATATCAATTTATTTTCTGTACATCTAATTGTGGACAACTAGTTGTAGGTTACTAACGAGGACAGCTGACTTAATAAACTTAAAACATTAAAACGTATTAAAAATGTTGTAAATATATTTTGAACATACTTTGATATATATATGTACATATTTGTTATAGGTTCGTGAATCGACCAATGGCCAAGTCTTACTTTCCGACGAAGTAAAAATCTGTGAAAGTGAGTTATAGTCCCACTTTTAAAATCTAATATTTTGGGATGAGAATACATGCAGTTTTATAAATGTTTTACCAAAATAGACACAAGTAAATGAAACTACATTATATGGGTGAATGATCGAAGCCGAATATGCCCCTTTTGCTTGGTAGCCTAAGAATTAGTAAACCGATCTACTAATTGACGCGAATCCTAAAGATAGATCTATTGGGCCTAACGAACCCCATCCAAAGTACCGGATGCTTTAGTACTTCGAATTCATTTTTATCATGTTCGAAGGATTTCCCGGAATGATAGGGGATATTCTTATATGCATCTTGTTAATGTCGGTTACCAGGTGTTCACCATATGAATGAATTTTATCTCTATGTATGGGATGTATATTGAAATATGAAATCTTGTGGTCTATTATTATGATTTGATAATATAAAGGTTAAACCTATAACTCACCAACATTTTTGTTGACGTTTTAAGCATGTTTATTCTCAGGTGATTATTAAGAGCTTCCGCTGTTGCATACTAAAATAAGGACAAGATTTGGAGTCCATGCTTGTATGATATTATGTAAAAACTGCATTCAAGAAACTTATTTTTGATGTAATATATTCTTATTGTAAACCATTATGTAATGGTCGTATGTAAACGGTATATTTTAGATTATCATTATTTGATAATCTACGTAATGCTTTTTAAATCTTTATAGATAAAATAAAGGTTATGGTTGTTTTAAAAATGAATACAGTCTTTGAAAAACGTCTCATATAGAGGTCAAAACCTCGCGAGGAAATCAATTAATTTGGAACGTTTATAATCTATATAAACGGGACATTTCAGATAACATGTCCGATCCTAAACAGCTACAAAACATTCAATTCATAGAAGGTAATATGTACCTTGTTCATTTCTTAGAAGACAATATGTACATTGAATTCATAGTTGGCTAAGGTCGGGTAATTGATAAAAGGCAAATGTACCATGCTTACTTTTCAGATAATTGTGTCCAAAAAATACTACAGAACAGACATGATGCCTATCTCAAAAAACTATTGAAAACAACTCCAAATATAGTCAAGCTATAACTATGTAACTTAGATACAATCATATAAATATATTTAAGACGATCATGACAAGTCAATCAGTCATTTTGAAGAAATCATAATTACAAAAACATTTGGTACAATTACCATTTTAGCTATAAAAGTAGATAAGTTCTCTAAACCACTAAATGTTACATCAATTTTTTGTTATGGACTGTACACCTCACAAAAGTACTCTACACTTCAAAAAGCATACATTACTATCCTCATATTGTTAGTGAAAATTAATAGACACCAATCTTTACATCATGCAAGCAGTTGATTATGATTACCTCATTTAACTTGTTACGTATTTACCTCAAGATGTAAAAGCGGTTTACCAACTACAGTGAAGAAATAAAAAATCTTACTTTAATATGAAGTTTAAAGACCACATTTGTGTTTTATTAGTCAAACATAACTTAAATTTGAAAGCTAACATGGAAATTTCATTCACGATATGACTAACTACTGTTTTTGAACCCGTCATCAATTAATTTAGATTTTTTATCAAATATTTTAGAACTTTAACAAAAGAATTTACCCTGGTAGGTGTAGTGACCCGAACTTTTCCATGTTTATATATATTAATTGAGATTGATATTTACATGATTAAATGTTTTCAACATGTTAAGCAATCAAACTTGTTAAGACTTGATTAATTGAAATATGTTTCATATAGACAATTGACCACCCAAGTTGACCGGCGATTCACGAACGTTAAAAGTTGTAAAAATGACATGACGATATATATATAGATATACATATGGTTAACATTAGATTATGATAAGTAAGTATCTCCATAAGTATATTAACAATGAGTTATATACATATAAACAAGACTACTAACTTAAGGATTTCGAAATGAGACATATATGTAACGATTATCGTTGTAACGACATTTAAATGTATATATATCATATTAAGATATATTAATATATCATAATATCATGATAATATAATAATTTAACATCTCATTAGATATAATAAACAATGGGTTAACAACATTAATTGAGATCGTTAACTTAAAAGTTTCAAAACAACACTTACATGTAACGATTAACGATGACTTAACGACTCAGTTAAAATGCATATACATGTAGTGTATTTAGATGTATTAAAATACTTTTGGAAGACTTCAAGACATATATCAAAACACTCATACTTAACGAAAATGGTTACAGTTACTTTTCCATTCTTTTCTTTCATCAAGAATTCTAGTCGTATTCTTACCCGTATTATACACAGATTCAAAACGTACTTACTATGAGTATATACCAATAGGAACTAGCATGGGATTCCACTCTTGATTATGTCATGTATGACTAATCAATTTTAACTTCTACCATGAGCTAGTCAACTAACTAGAACTCCTTTTAACCCCACTCACCACTCACCAATTACCACTCATCATTCACTCCATTTCACTTCCAATTCTCTTTCTAATTCTCTCTCAACACACACACACACACACACACTATTATGAACGTATTTTTCCAGTAGTTAATCATCATCTTCATCAAAAATCACTTCAAGAATCAAGCTATAATCATCATAGGAAGAACACTTCAAGAACACTTCAAAAATCCCTTCAAGTTTACTAATTTACTTCCAAGCTTTCTAATCCATTCCAAGTAATCATCTAAGATCAAGAAACCTTTGTTATATATATTAGGTTATCTTTCTTATTCAAGGTAATATTCATATTCAAACTTTGATTCAATTTCTATAACTATAAACTATCTTAATTCGAGTAAAAATCTTACTTGAACTTGTTTTTGTGTCATGATCCTACTTCAAGAACTTTTAAGCCATCCAAGATCCTTTGAAGCTAGATCATTTCTTGTCACTTTCAGTAGGTTTACCTACTAAACTTAAGGTAGTAATGATGTTCATAACATCATTCGATTCATATATATAAAACTATCTTATTCGAAGGTTTAAACTCGTAATCACTAGAACATAGTTTAGTTAATTCTAAACTTGTTCGCAAACGAAAGTTAATCCTTCTAACTTGACTTTTAAAATTAACTACACACATGTTCTATATCTATATGATATTCTAACTTAATGATTTAAAACCTGGAAACACGAAAAACACCGTAAAACCGGATTTACGCCGTCGTAGTAACACCGCGGGCTGTTTTGGGTTAGTTAATTAAAAACTATGATAAACTTTGATTTAAAAGTTGTTATTCTGAGAAAATGATTTTTATTATGAACATGAAACTATATCCAAAAATTATGGTTAAACTCAAAGTGGAAGTATGTTTTCTAAAATGGTCATCTAGACGTCGTTCTTTCGACTGAAATGACTACCTTTACAAAAATGACTTGTAACTTATTTTTCTGACTATAAACCTATACTTTTTCTGTTTAGATTCATAAAATAGAGTTCAATATGAAACCATAGCAATTTGATTCACTCAAAACGGATTTAAAATGAAGAAGTTATGGGTAAAACAAGATTGGATAATTTTTCTCATTTTAGCTACGTGAAAATTGGTAACAAATCTATTCCAACAATAACTTAATCAACTTGTATTGTATATTATGTAATCTTGAGATACCATAGACACGTATACAATGTTTCGACCTATCATGTCGACACATCTATATATATTTCGGAACAACCATAGACACTCTATATGTGAATGTTGGAGTTAGCTATACAGGGTTGAGGTTGATTCCAAAATATATATAGTTTGAGTTGTGATCAATACTGAGATACGTATACACTGGGTCGTGGATTGATTCAAGATAATATTTATCGATTTATTTCTGTACATCTAACTGTGGACAACTAGTTGTAGGTTACTAACGAGGACAGCTGACTTAATAAACTTAAAACATCAAAATATATTAAAAGTGTTGTAAATATATTTTGAACATACTTTGATATATATGTATATATTGTTATAGGTTCGTGAATCAACCAGTGGCCAAGTCTTACTTCCCGACGAAGTAAAAATCTGTGAAAGTGAGTTATAGTCCCACTTTTAAAATCTAATATTTTTGGGATGAGAATACATGCAGGTTTTATAAATGATTTACAAAATAGACACAAGTACGTGAAACTACATTCTATGGTTGAATTATCGAAATCGAATATGCCCCTTTTTATTAAGTCTGGTAATCTAAGAATTAGGGAATAGACACCCTAATTGACGCGAATCCTAAAGATAGATCTATTGGGCCTAACAAACCCCATCCAAAGTACCGGATGCTTTAGTACTTCGAAATTTATATCATATCCGAAGGGTGTCCCGGAATGATGGGGATATTCTTATATATATGCATCTTGTTAATGTCGGTTACCAGGTGTTCACCATATGAATGATTTTTATCTCTATGTATGGGATGTGTATTGAAATATAAAATCTTGTGGTCTATTGTTACAATTTGATATATATAGGTTAAACCTATAACTCACCAACATTTTTGTTGACGTTTAAAGCATGTTTATTCTCAGGTGAATACTAAGAGCTTCCGCTGTTGCATACTAAAATAAGGACAAGATTTGGAGTCCATGTTTGTATGATATTGTGTAAAAACTGCATTCAAGAAACTGATTTCGATGTAACATATTTGTATTGTAAACCATTATGTAATGGTCGTGTGTAAACAGGATATTTTAGATTATCATTATTTGATAATCTACGTAAAGCTTTTTAAACCTTTATTTATGAAATAAAGGTTATGGTTTGTTTTAAAAATGAATGCAGTCTTTGAAAAACGTCTCATATAGCGGTCAAAACCTCGCAACGAAATCAATTAATATGGAACGTTTTTAATCAATAAGAACGGGACATTTCAGTTGGTATCCGAGCGTTGGTCTTAGAGAACCAGAAAATTTGCATTAGTGTGTCTTATCGAGTTTGTTAGGATGCATTAGTGAGTCTGGACTTCGACCGTGTTGTCTTTAAAAATGATTGCTTAACATTTTTGTTGGAAACTATATATTTTTAACATATGAATATTATGTGATATATTAATCTCTTAACGTGTTTGATATTATGTGATAGATGTCTACCTCTAGAACAAGTCCCATTGACTCACCTAATAATAATGAAGAGTCAAATGTAAATTGGAATGATTCGTGGACTGATTCACAAGTTCCCGAAGAGGAACCGGAAGAAGAGTCGGAACCGGAAGAAGAATCGGAACCGGAAAAACAATCGGAACCGGAAGAAGAAATAGAACCGGTGGGGGAAATAATAAAATGGTTAAGTAAAAGAGAATCCTCAACCAACCGACCAAGGTTAATTATGGTCAATGGTGTTTTCGCCAAGGAAGCAAAATATTGGGAGGATTACCAATTCTCCGATGAATCCGATTCCGACGAGAATTCCGATGATGTTATAGAAATTACCCCAACTGAATTTAAAAATGCAAAAGAAAATAATAAGGGAAAGGGCATAAAAATAGAGAAATCTAATTCCAACCCCGATGAACTTTATATGTATCGTCAACCCCCGAAGTCCTTAAGTTGTAACAATGACCCGGGAACCTCTAAACCACCAGGTTTTTCTAAACCAATGTGGACAACGACGGCTCGTATTAGGGGAACATCATATATCCCTAGAAACTTGGCAAAACGAACCAAAACCGAACAAGAAGAAATGAGCGAGTCGGAATAAGATAGTTGTATTCGTGTGGTGTAATATATGTAATATAGTGTGCTCATGCTTTATGATATATGTAAAAATTGCTTGTATTAATAAGTATTTTTTTTATGAATCTAACTCTTGTCTATTTTACAGTATAAAAACACAAAATGGATAGACAACCCAATATTTTAAGAGACCTACCCGGAGACATGATTGATGAAATCTTGTCTAGAGTCGGTCAGAATTCCTCGGCACAACTATTTAGGGCGAGATCAGTTTGTAAGACATTCGAAGAACGTTCCAAGAATGCCTTGGTTTATAAAAGGCTTGCGTTCGAAAGATGGGGGATATCACATTGGGAAATCCATAAGTTACGATGTGTTTACTTTAATGCATATATTGCGGGGAACCCAAATGCTATTTTACGCAACGGGTTAAGAAATTATTTTGACTCAGTATATCCGAATGTAGGACTTCGTGATTTAGAAAAAGCGGCTAACATGCAACATAAAGAAGCATGTTATGCTTACGGGTTAGTAATGTTCGCTTCTCACCAAAGTGAGAACAAGAACATCGGGCTACAACTATTAAACAAAACGTTCTCACAAGTGACGGAGTCGGTAATTGGGGTAAGAAATGAGGTTTTTAGGTTATTACGAGACTGTTGGTCATTACGTAACCCTCGTCCCTTTGACGACGTTATAACACGCTGTCTTATCAACGGCCATAACGGTTATGTTCCACAAGACCAAGGATGGGAAGTAGTCCTAGTAAAACCAGAATGAATGACTTGTTTCTGGACATATGAATTACGTGTCTTTATTGCCTTTGCTGAACGACTTGTGTACTAGCTAGAATTATCTTCACAACCATCTTGTATCAAATTTATTGTGTGCTATATTTCATGCTATATGTAAAATAAGCGGTATTGTAAGTTTGTAAAATATTGTATAAAAGTTTGAACGCGAAATATTATTACAATCAGTTTTTCATATAGAATTGTAGTAGTTGAATTGTATATTAGCTGCTAAGTATGAACTTAACGGGTAGTTACTACCCGAATTTAAACTTATAAAACGCTAATATGAAGAAAAAGATTTTATAAATGAGTTCATATTATGCTACGAAATACTATTAATTACTCTTAATATTCTGTATAATTAACTTGTTCCATTTGACTATTTTGAAGGAAATGGCACCGATTACTCGACACACCGTGAATATGAATGAAGAGGAATTCCGTACTTTTCTAGTTTCAAACATAGCCACAGTACAGGCTGCGCTACATACCAACAATAACCTTGGATCTGGCAGTACATGAAATCGTGTAGGATGCACCTACAAAGAATTCACTGCCTGCAAACCTTTGGAATTTGATGGAACCGAAGGACCGATCGGATTGAAACGGTGGACCGAGAAGGTCGAATCGGTGTTTGCCATAAGTAAGTGTACTGAAGAGGACAAAGTGAAGTACGCTACGCATACCTTCACAGGTTCTGCGTTAACATGGTGGAATACCTATCTAGAGCAAGTGGGACAAGATGATGCGTACGCACTACCGTGGTCAGCATTCAAGCACTTGATGAACGAGAAGTACCGTCCCAGAACCGAGGTCAATAAGCTCAAGACAGAACTTAGAGGGTTACGAACCCAAGGATTTGATATTACCACGTACGAAAGACGATTCACAGAATTGTGCCTATTGTGTCCGGGAGCATTCGAAGATGAGGAAGAGAAGATCGACGCGTTTGTGAAAGGATTACCGGAAAGAATCCAAGAAGATATAAGTTCACACGAGCCCGCCTCCATACAACAGGCATGTAGAATGGCTCACAAACTAGTGAACCAGATTGAAGAAAGAATTAAAGAACAGACTGCTGAAGAGGCCAATGTGAAGCAAGTCAAAAGAAAGTGGAAGGAAAACGGTGATAAGAATCACCAATACAACAACAACAGCAATTACAACAATAATCGCAACAATTATCCCAACAATCGCAACATCAATCGCAACTACAACAAACAGCCCAACAACAACAACAACAACAACAACAACAGCAACTACAACAATCATCCCAACAACAATAATAACCGCAACAACAACAACAATCAGAAGCAGCTATGCCAAAGGTGTGAAAAGTATCACTCGGGGTTCTGCACCAAATTTTGCAACAAGTGTAAAAGAAATGGTCATAGCGCGGCGAAGTGTGAGGTCTACGGTGTAGTGACCCGAACTTTTCCATGTTTATATATATTAATTGAGATTGATATTTACATGATTAAATGTTTCCAACATGTTAAGCAATCAAACTTGTTAAGACTTGATTAATTGAAATATGTTTCATATAGACAATTGACCACCCAAGTTGACCGGTGATTCACGAACGTTAAAACTTGTAAAAACTATATGATGACATATATATGGATATATATATATAGTTAACATGATACTATGATAAGTAAACATATCATTAAGTATATTAACAATGAACTACATATGTAAAAACAAGACTACTAACTTAATGATTTTTAAACAAGACATATATGTAACGATTATCGTTGTAAAGACATTTAATGTATATATATCATATTAAGAGATATTCATACATGATAATATCATGATAATATAATAATTTAAAATCTCATTTGATATTATAAACATTGGGTTAACAACATTTAACAAGATCGTTAACCTAAAGGTTTCAAAACAACACTTACATGTAACGACTAACGATGACTTAACGACTCAGTTAAAATGTATATACATGTAGTGTTTTAATATGTATTTATACACTTTTGAAAGACTTCAATACACTTATCAAAATACTTCTACTTAACAAAAATGCTTACAATTACATCCTCGTTCAGTTTCATCAACAATTCTACTCGTATGCAACCGTATTCGTACTCGTACAATACACAGCTTTTAGATGTATGTACTATTGGTATATACACTCCAATGATCAGCTCTTAGCAGCCCATGTGAGTCACCTAACACATGTGGGAACCATCATTTGGCAACTAGTATGAAATATCTCATAAAATTACAAAAATATGAGTAATCATTCATGACTTATTTACATGAAAACAAAATTACATATCCTTTATATCTAATCCATACACCAACGACCAAAAACACCTACAAACACTTTCATTCTTCAATTTTCTTCATCTAATTGATCTCTCTCAAGTTCTATCTTCAAGTTCTAAGTGTTCTTCATAAATTCCAAAAGTTCTAGTTTCATAAAATCAAGAATACTTTCAAGTTTGCTAGCTCACTTCCAATCTTGTAAGGTGATCATCCAACCTCAAGAAATCTTTGTTTCTTACAGTAGGTTATCATTCTAAGACAAGGTAATAATCATATTCAAACTTTAGTTCAATTTCTATAACTATAACAATCTTATTTCAAGTGATGATCTTACTTGAACTTGTTTTCGTGTCATGATTCTGCTTCAAGAACTTCGAGCCATCCAAGGATCCATTGAAGCTAGATCCATTTTTATCTTTTCCAGTAGGTTTATCCAAGGAACTTAAGGTAGTAATGATGTTCATAACATCATTCGATTCATACATATAAAGCTATCTTATTCGAAGGTTTAAACTTGTAATCACTAGAACATAGTTTAGTTAATTCTAAACTTGTTCGCAAACAAAAGTTAATCCTTCTAAATTGACTTTTAAAATCAACTAAACACATGTTCTATATCTATATTATATGCTAACTTAATGATTTAAAACCTGGAAACACGAAAAACACCGTAAAACCGGATTTACGCCGTCGTAGTAACACCGCGGGCTGTTTTGGGTTAGTTAATTAAAAACTATGATAAACTTTGATTTAAAAGTTGTTATTCTGAGAAAATGATTTTTATTATGAACATGAAACTATATCCAAAAATTATGGTTAAACTCAAAGTGGAAGTATGTTTTCTAAAATGGTCATCTAGACGTCGTTCTTTCGACTGAAATGACTACCTTTACAAAAACGACTTGTAACTTATTTTTCCGACTATAAACCTATACTTTTTCTGTTTAGATTCATAAAATAGAGTTCAATATGAAACCATAGCAATTTGATTCACTCAAAACGGATTTAAAATGAAGAAGTTATGGGTAAAACAAGATTGGATAATTTTTCTCATTTTAGCTACGTGAAAATTGGTAACAAATCTATTCCAACCATAACTTAATCAACTTGTATTGTATATTATGTAATCTTGAGATACCATAGACACGTATACAATGTTTCGACCTATCATGTCAACACATCTATATATATTTCGGAACAACCATAGACACTCTATATGTGAATGTTGGAGTTAGCTATACAGGGTTGAGGTTGATTCCAAAATATATATAGTTTGAGTTGTGATCAATACTGAGATACGTATACACTGGGTCGTGGATTGATTCAAGATAATATTTATCGATTTATTTCTGTACATCTAACTGTGGACAACTAGTTGTAGGTTACTAACGAGGACAGCTGACTTAATAAACTTAAAACATCAAAATATATTAAAAGTGTTGTAAATATATTTTGAACATACTTTGATATATATGTATATATTGTTATAGGTTCGTGAATCAACCAGTGGCCAAGTCTTACTTCTCGACGAAGTAAAAATCTGTGAAAGTGAGTTATAGTCCCACTTTTAAAATCTAATATTTTTGGGATGAGAATACATGCAGGTTTTATAAATGATTTACAAAATAGACACAAGTACGTGAAACTACATTCTATGGTTGAATTATCGAAATCGAATATGCCCCTTTTTAGTAAGTCTGGTAATCTATGAATTAGGGAACAGACACCCTAATTGACGCGAATCCTAAAGATAGATCTATTGGGCCTAACAAACCCCATCCAAAGTACCGGATGCTTTAGTACTTCGAAATTTATATCATATCCGAAGGGTGTCCCGGAATGATGGGGATATTCTTATATATGCATCTTGTTAATGTCGGTTACCAGGTGTTCACCATATGAATGATTTTTATCTCTATGTATGGGATGTGTATTGAAATATCAAATCTTGTGGTCTATTGTTACGATTTGATATATATAGGTTAAACCTATAACTCACCAACATTTTTGTTGACGTTTAAAGCATGTTTATTCTCAGGTGAATACTAAGAGCTTCCGCTGTTGCATACTAAAATAAGGACAAGATTTGGAGTCCATGTTTGAATGATATTGTGTAAAAACTGCATTCAAGAAACTGATTTCGATGTAACATATTTGTATTGTAAACCATTATGTAATGGTCGTGTGTAAACAGGATATTTTAGATTATCATTATTTGATAATCTACGTAAAGCTTTTTAAACCTTTATTTATGAAATAAAGGTTATGGTTTGTTTTAAAATGAATGCAGTCTTTGAAAAACGTCTCATATAGAGGTCAAAACCTTGCAACGAAATCAATTAATATGGAACGTTTTTAATCAATAAGAACGGGACATTTCAGTTGGTATCAGAGCATTGGTCTTAGAGAACCAGAATTTTGCATTAGTATGTCTTATCGAGTTTGTAAGGATGCATTAGTGAGTCTGGACTTCGACCGTGTTTACTTGAAAAATGATTGCTTAACAAATTTTGTTGGAAACTATATATTTTTAACATGTGAATATTATGTGATATATTAATCTCTTAACGCGTTTGATATTATGTGATAGATGTCTACCTCTAGAACAAGTCCCATTGACTCACCTAATAATAATGAAGAGTCAAATGTAAATTGGAATGATTCGTGGACTGATTCAAAAGTTCCCGAAGAGGAACCGGAAGAAGAATCGGAACCGGAAGAAGAATCAGAACCGGATGAAGAAATAGAACCGGTGGGGGAAATAATAAAACGGTTAAGTAAAAGAAAATCCTCAACCAACCGACCAAGGTTAATTATGGTCAATGGTGTTTCCGCCAAGGAAGCAAAATATTGGGAGGATTACCAATTCTCCGATGAATCGGATTCCGACGAGAATTCCGATGATGTTATAGAAATTACCCCAACTGAATTTAAAAAGGCAAAAGAAAATAATAAGGGAAAGGGCATAAAAATAGAGAAATCTAATTCCAACCCCGATGAACTTTATATGTATCGTCAACCCCCGAAGTCCTTAAGTTGTAACAATGACCCGGGAACCTCTAAACCACCAGGTTTTTCTAAACCAATGTGGATAACGACGGCTCGTATTAGGGGAAAATCATATATCCCTAGAAACTTGGCAAAACGAACCAAAACCGAAGAAGAAGAAACAAGCGAGTCGGAATAAGATAGTTGTATTCATGTGGTGTAATATATGTAATATAGTGTGCTTATGCTTTATGATATATGTAAAAATTGCTTGTATTAATAAGTATTTTTTTTATGAATCTAACCCTTGTCTATTTTACAGTATAAAAACGCAAAATGGATAGACAACCCAATATTTTAAGAGACCTACCCGGAGACATGATTGATGAAATCTTGTCTAGAGTCGGTCAGAATTCCTCGGCACAACTATTTAAGGCGAGATCAGTTTGTAAGACATTCGAAGAACGTTCCAAGAATGTCTTAGTTTATAAGAGACTTTCGTTTGAAAGATGGGGGATATCACATTGGGAAACCCATAAGTTACGATGTGTTTACTTTGACGCATATATTGAGGGGAACCCAAATGCTATTTTACGCAACGGGTTAAGAAATTATTTTGACTCAATGTATCCGAATATAGGACTTCATGATTTAGAAAAAGCGGCTAACATGCAACATAAAGAAGCATGCTATGCTTATGGGTTAGTAATGTTCGCTTCTCACCAAAGTGAGAAAAAGAACATCGGGCTACATCTATTAAACAAAACGTTCCCACAAGTGACGGAGTCGGTAATTGGGGTAAGAAATGAGGTTTTTAGATTGTTACGGGACTGTTGGACATTACGTAACCCTCGTCCCTTTGACGACGTTACAACACGCTGTCTTATCAACGGCCATAACGGTTAAGTTGCACAAGACCAAGGATGGGAAGTAGTCCTAGTAAAACCAGAATGCATGACTTGTTTCTGGACGTATGAATTACGTGTCTTTATTGCCTTTGCTGAACGACTTGTGTACTAGCTAGAATTATCTTCACAACCATCTTGTATCAAATTTATTGTGTGCTATATTTCATGCTATATGTAAAATAAGCGGTATTGTAAGTTTGTAAAATATTGTGTAAAAGTTTGAACGCGAAATATTATTATAATCAGTTTTTCATATAGAATTGTAGTAGTTGAATTGTATATTAGCTACTAAGTATGAACTTAACGGGTAGGTACTACCCGAATTTAAACTTATAAAACGCTAATATGAAGAAAAAGCTTTTATAAATGAGTTCATATTATGCTACGAAATACTATTAACTACTCTTAATATTCTGTATGATTAACTTGTTCCATTTAACTATTTTGAAGGAAATGGCACCGACTACTCGACACACTGTGAATATGAATGAAGAGGAATTCCGTACTTTTCTAGCTTCAAACATAGCCGCAGTACAGGCTGCGCTACATACCAACAATAACCTTGGATCTAGCAGTACAGGAAATCGTGTAGGATGCACCTACAAAGAATTCACTGCCTGCAAACCTTTGGAATTTGATGGAACCGAAGGACCGATCGGATTGAAACGGTGGACCGAGAAGGTCGAATCGGTGTTTGCCATAAGTAAGTGTACTGAAGAGGACAAAGTAAAGTACGCTACGCATACCTTCACAGGTTCTGCGTTAACATGGTGGAATACCTATCTAGAGCAAGTGGGACAAGATGATGCGTACGCACTACCGTGGTCAGCATTCAAGCACTTGATGAACGAGAAGTACCGTTCCAGAACCGAGGTCAATAAGCTCAAGACAGAACTTAGAGGGTTACGAACCCAAGGATTTGATATTACCACGTACGAAAGACGATTCACAGAATTGTGCCTATTGTGTCCGGGAGCATTCGAAGATGAGGAAGAGAATATCAACGCGTTTGTGAAAGGATTACCGGAAAGAATCCAAGAAGATATAAGTTCACACGAGCCCGCCTCCATACAACAGGCATGTAGAATGGCTCACAAACTCGTGAACCAAATTGAAGAAAGAATTAAAGAACAGACTGCTGAAGAGGCCAATGTGAAGCAAGTCAAAAGAAAGTGGGAGGAAAACGGTGATAAGAATCACCAATACAACAACAACAGCAATTACAACAATAATCGCAATAATTATCCCAACAATCGCAACATCAATCGCAACTACAACAAACGGCCCAACAACAACAACAACAACAACAACAGCAACTACAACAATCATCCCAACAACAATAATAACCGCAACAACAACAACAATCAGAAGCAGCTATGCCAAAGGTGTGAAAAGAATCACTCGGGGTTCTGCACCAAATTTTGCAACAAGTGTAAAAGAAATGGTCATAGCGCGGTGAAGTGTGAGGTCTACGGACCAGGGGTTAATAGAATGAAAGGAACAAATGGTGTCGGAACGAGTAATGGCGGAGCAAGTAGTGTCGGAGCAAGTTATGCCAATGTAGTTTGTTATAAATGTGGAAAACCGGGCCACATTATTAGAAATTGCCCGAACCAAGAGAACACGAATGGACAAGGCCGTGGAAGAGTTTTCAATATTAATGCGGCAGAGGCACAGGAAGACCCGGAGCTTGTTACGGGTACGTTTCTTATTGACAATAAATCTGCTTACGTTTTATTTGATTCGGGTGTGGATAGAAGCTATATGAGTAGAGATTTTTGTGCTAAATTAAGTTGTCCATTGACGCCTTTGGATAGTAAATTTTTACTCGAATTAGCAAATGGTAAATTAATTTCAGCAGATAATATATGTCGGAATCGAGAAATTAAACTGGTTAGCGAAACATTTAAGATTGATTTGATACCAGTAGAGTTAGGGAGTTTTGATGTGATAATCGGTATGGACTGGTTGAAAGAAGTGAAAGCGGAGATCGTTTGTTACAAAAATGCAATTCGCATTATACGAGAAAAAGGAAAACCCTTAATGGTGTATGGAGAAAAGGGCAACATGAAGCTACATCTTATTAGTAATTTGAAGGCACAAAAACTAATAAGAAAAGGTTGCTATGCTGTTCTAGCACACGTTGAGAAAGTACAAACTGAAGAAAAGAGCATCAATGATGTTCCCGTCGCAAAAGAATTTCCTGATGTATTTCCGAAAGAATTACCGGGATTACCCCCACATCGATCCGTTGAATTTCAAATAGATCTTGTACCAGGAGCTACACCAATAGCTCGTGCTCCTTACAGACTCGCACCCAGCGAGATGAAAGAACTACAAAGCCAATTACAAGAACTTTTAGAGCGTGGTTTCATTCGACCAAGCACATCACCGTGGGGAGCTCCTGTTTTGTTTGTCAAGAAGAAAGATGGTACATTCAGGTTGTGTATCGACTATCGAGAGTTGAACAAACTTACCATCAAGAACCGCTACCCACTACCGAGAATCGATGACTTATTTGATCAACTACAAGGCTCGTCTGTTTATTCAAAGATTGACTTACGTTCCGGGTATCATCAAATGCGGGTGAAAGAAGATGATATTCCAAAGACTGCTTTCAGAACACGTTACGGTCATTACGAGTTTATGGTCATGCCGTTTGGTTTAACTAATGCACCAGCTGTGTTCATGGACCTTATGAACCGAGTGTGTGGACCATACCTTGACAAGTTTGTCATTGTTTTCATTGATGACATACTTATTTACTCAAAGAATGACCAAGAACACGGTGAACATTTGAGAAAGGTGTTAGAAGTATTGAGGAAGGAAGAATTGTACACTAAGTTTTCAAAGTGTGCATTTTGGTTGGAAGAAGTTCAATTCCTCGGTCACATAGTGAACAAAGAAGGTATTAAGGTGGATCCAGCAAAGATAGAAACTGTTGAAAAGTGGGAAACCCCGAAAACTCCGAAACACATACGCCAGTTTTTAGGACTAGCTGGTTACTACAGAAGGTTCATCCAAGACTTTTCCAGAATAGCAAAACCCTTGACTGCATTAACGCATAAAGGGAAGAAATTTGAATGGAATGATGAACAAGAGAAAGCGTTTCAGTTATTGAAGAAAAAGCTAACTACGGCACCTATATTGTCATTGCCTGAAGGGAATGATGATTTTGTGATTTATTGTGACGCATCAAAGCAAGGTCTCGGTTGTGTATTAATGCAACGAACGAAGGTGATTGCTTATGCGTCTAGACAATTGAAGATTCACGAACAAAATTATACGACGCATGATTTGGAATTAGGCGCGGTTGTTTTTGCATTAAAGACTTGGAGGCACTACTTATATGGGGTCAAAAGTATTATATATACCGACCACAAAAGTCTTCAACACATATTTAATCAGAAACAACTGAATATGAGGCAGCGTAGGTGGATTGAATTGTTGAATGATTACGAATTTGAGATTCGTTACCACCCGGGAAAGGCAAATGTGGTAGCTGATGCCTTGAGCAGGAAGGACAGAGAACCCATTCGAGTAAAATCTATGAATATAATGATTCATAATAACCTTACTACTCAAATAAAGGAGGCGCAACAAGGAGTTTTAAAAGAGGGAAATTTAAAGGATGAAATACCCAAAGGATCGGAGAAACATCTTAATATTCGGGAAGACGGAACCCGGTATAGGGCTGAAAGGATTTGGGTACCAAAATTTGGAGATATGAGAGAAATGGTACTTAGAGAAGCTCATAAAACCAGATACTCAATACATCCTGGAACGGGAAAGATGTACAAGGATCTCAAGAAACATTTTTGGTGGTCGAGTATGAAAGCCGATGTTGCTAAATATGTAGGAGAATGTTTGACGTGTTCTAAGGTCAAAGCTGAGCATCAGAAACCATCAGGTCTACTTCAACAACCCGAAATCCCGGAATGGAAATGGGAAAACATTACCATGGATTTCATCACCAAATTGCCAAGGACTGCAAGTGGTTTTGATACTATTTGGGAAATAGTTGATCGTCTCACCAAGTCAGCATACTTCCTGCCAATAAGAGAAGATGACAAGATGGAGAAGTTAGCACGACTGTATTTGAAGGAAGTCGTCTCCAGACATGGAATACCAATCTCTATTATCTCTGATAGGGATGGTAGATTTATTTCAAGATTCTGGCAGACATTACAGCAAGCATTAGGAACTCGTCTAGACATGAGTACTGCCTATCATCCACAAACTGATGGGCAGAGCGAAAGGACGATACAAATGCTTGAAGACATGCTACGAGCATGTGTTATTGATTTCGGAAACAGTTGGGATCGACATCTACCGTTAGCAGAATTTTCCTGCAACAACAGCTACCATTCAAGCATTGAGATGGCGCCGTTTGAAGCACTTTATGGTAGAAAGTGCAGGTCTCCGATTTGTTGGAGTGAAGTGGGGGATAGACAGATTACGGGTCCGGAGATTATACAAGAAACTACCGAGAAGATCATCCAAATTCAACAACGGTTGAAAACCGCCCAAAGTCGACAAAAGAGCTACGCTGACATTAAAAGAAAAGATATAGAATTTAAAATTGGAGAGATGGTCATGCTTAAAGTTGCACCTTGGAAAGGCGTTGTTCGATTTGGTATACGAGGGAAATTAAATCCAAGGTATATTGGACCATTCAAGATTATTGATCGTGTCGGACCAGTAGCTTACCGACTTGAGTTACCTCAACAACTCGCGACTGTACATAATACTTTCCACGTCTCGAATTTGAAGAAATGTTTTGCTAAAGAAGATCTCACTATTCCGTTAGATGAAATCCAAATCAACGAAAAACTTCAATTCATCGAAGAACCCGTCGAAATAATGGATCGTGAGGTTAAAAGACTAAAGCAAAACAAGATACCAATTGTTAAGGTTCGATGGAATGCTCGTAGAGGACCCGAGTTCACCTGGGAGCGTGAAGATCAGATGAAGAAGAAATACCCGCATCTATTTCCAGAAGATTCGTCAACACCTTCAACAGCTTAAAATTTCGGGACGAAATTTATTTAACGGGTAGGTACTGTAGTGACCCGAACTTTTCCATGTTTATATATATTAATTGAGATTGATATTTACATGATTAAATGTTTCCAACATGTTAAGCAATCAAACTTGTTAAGACTTGATTAATTGAAATATGTTTCATATAGACAATTGACCACCCAAGTTGACCGGTGATTCACGAACGTTAAAACTTGTAAAAACTATATGATGACATATATATGGATATATATATAGTTAACATGATACTATGATAAGTAAACATATCATTAAGTATATTAACAATGAACTACATATGTAAAAACAAGACTACTAACTTAATGATTTTTAAACAAGACATATATGTAACGATTATCGTTGTAAAGACATTTAATGTATATATATCATATTAAGAGATATTCATACATGATAATATCATGATAATATAATAATTTAAAATCTCATTTGATATTATAAACATTGGGTTAACAACATTTAACAAGATCGTTAACCTAAAGGTTTCAAAACAACACTTACATGTAACGACTAACGATGACTTAACGACTCAGTTAAAATGTATATACATGTAGTGTTTTAATATGTATTTATACACTTTTGAAAGACTTCAATACACTTATCAAAATACTTCTACTTAACAAAAATGCTTACAATTACATCCTCGTTCAGTTTCATCAACAATTCTACTCGTATGCAACCGTATTCGTACTCGTACAATACACAGCTTTTAGATGTATGTACTATTGGTATATACACTCCAATGATCAGCTCTTAGCAGCCCATGTGAGTCACCTAACACATGTGGGAACCATCATTTGGCAACTAGTATGAAATATCTCATAAAATTACAAAAATATGAGTAATCATTCATGACTTATTTACATGAAAACAAAATTACATATCCTTTATATCTAATCCATACACCAACGACCAAAAACACCTACAAACACTTTCATTCTTCAATTTTCTTCATCTAATTGATCTCTCTCAAGTTCTATCTTCAAGTTCTAAGTGTTCTTCATAAATTCCAAAAGTTCTAGTTTCATAAAATCAAGAATACTTTCAAGTTTGCTAGCTCACTTCCAATCTTGTAAGGTGATCATCCAACCTCAAGAAATCTTTGTTTCTTACAGTAGGTTATCATTCTAATACAAGGTAATAATCATATTCAAACTTTAGTTCAATTTCTATAACTATAACAATCTTATTTCAAGTGATGATCTTACTTGAACTTGTTTTCGTGTCATGATTCTGCTTCAAGAACTTCGAGCCATCCAAGGATCCATTGAAGCTAGATCCATTTTTATCTTTTCCAGTAGGTTTATCCAAGGAACTTAAGGTAGTAATGATGTTCATAACATCATTCGATTCATACATATAAAGCTATCTTATTCGAAGGTTTAAACTTGTAATCACTAGAACATAGTTTAGTTAATTCTAAACTTGTTCGCAAACAAAAGTTAATCCTTCTAAATTGACTTTTAAAATGAACTAAACACATGTTCTATATCTATATTATATGCTAACTTAATGATTTAAAACCTGGAAACACGAAAAACACCGTAAAACCGGATTTACGCCGTCGTAGTAACACCGCGGGCTGTTTTGGGTTAGTTAATTAAAAACTATGATAAACTTTGATTTAAAAGTTGTTATTCTGAGAAAATGATTTTTATTATGAACATGAAACTATATCCAAAAATTATGGTTAAACTCAAAGTGGAAGTATGTTTTCTAAAATGGTCATCTAGACGTCGTTCTTTCGACTGAAATGACTACCTTTACAAAAACGACTTGTAACTTATTTTTCCGACTATAAACCTATACTTTTTCTGTTTAGATTCATAAAATAGAGTTCAATATGAAACCATAGCAATTTGATTCACTCAAAACGGATTTAAAATGAAGAAGTTATGGGTAAAACAAGATTGGATAATTTTTCTCATTTTAGCTACGTGAAAATTGGTAACAAATCTATTCCAACCATAACTTAATCAACTTGTATTGTATATTATGTAATCTTGAGATACCATAGACACGTATACAATGTTTCGACCTATCATGTCGACACATCTATATATATTTCGGAACAACCATAGACACTCTATATGTGAATGTTGGAGTTAGCTATACAGGGTTGAGGTTGATTCCAAAATATATATAGTTTGAGTTGTGATCAATACTGAGATACGTATACACTGGGTCGTGGATTGATTCAAGATAATATTTATCGATTTATTTCTGTACATCTAACTGTGGACAACTAGTTGTAGGTTACTAACGAGGACAGCTGACTTAATAAACTTAAAACATCAAAATATATTAAAAGTGTTGTAAATATATTTTGAACATACTTTGATATATATGTATATATTGTTATAGGTTCGTGAATCAACCAGTGGCCAAGTCTTACTTCTCGACGAAGTAAAAATCTGTGAAAGTGAGTTATAGTCCCACTTTTAAAATCTAATATTTTTGGGATGAGAATACATGCAGGTTTTATAAATGATTTACAAAATAGACACAAGTACGTGAAACTACATTCTATGGTTGAATTATCGAAATCGAATATGCCCCTTTTTAGTAAGTCTGGTAATCTATGAATTAGGGAACAGACACCCTAATTGACGCGAATCCTAAAGATAGATCTATTGGGCCTAACAAACCCCATCCAAAGTACCGGATGCTTTAGTACTTCGAAATTTATATCATATCCGAAGGGTGTCCCGGAATGATGGGGATATTCTTATATATGCATCTTGTTAATGTCGGTTACCAGGTGTTCACCATATGAATGATTTTTATCTCTATGTATGGGATGTGTATTGAAATATGAAATCTTGTGGTCTATTGTTACGATTTGATATATATAGGTTAAACCTATAACTCACCAACATTTTTGTTGACGTTTAAAGCATGTTTATTCTCAGGTGAATACTAAGAGCTTCCGCTGTTGCATACTAAAATAAGGACAAGATTTGGAGTCCATGTTTGAATGATATTGTGTAAAAACTGCATTCATGAAACTGATTTCGATGTAACATATTTGTATTGTAAACCATTATGTAATGGTCGTGTGTAAACAGGATATTTTAGATTATCATTATTTGATAATCTACGTAAAGCTTTTTAAACCTTTATTTATGAAATAAAGGTTATGGTTTGTTTTAAAATGAATGCAGTCTTTGAAAAACGTCTCATATAGAGGTCAAAACCTCGCAACGAAATCAATTAATATGGAACGTTTTTAATCAATAAGAACGGGACATTTCATACGGACCAGGGGTTAATAGAACGAAAGGAACAAATGGTGTCGGAACGAGTAATGGCGGAGCAAGTAGTGTCGGAGCAAGTTATGCCAATGTAGTTTGTTATAAATGTGGAAAACTGGGCCACATTATTAGAAATTGCCCGAACCAGGAGAACACGAATGGACAAGGCCGCGGAAGAGTTTTCAATATTAATGCGGCAGAGGCACAGGAAGACCCGGAGCTTGTTACGGGTACGTTTCTTATTGACAATAAATCTGCTTACGTTTTATTTGATTCGGGTGCGGATAGAAGCTATATGAGTAGAGATTTTTGTGCTAAATTAAGTTGTCCATTGATGCCTTTGGATAGTAAATTTTTACTCGAATTAGCAAATGGTAAATTAATTTCAGCAGATAATATATGTTGGAATCGAGAAATTAAACTGGTTAGCGAAACATTTAAGATTGATTTGATACCAGTAGAGTTAGGGAGTTTTGATGTGATAATCGGTATGGACTGGTTGAAAGAAGTGAAAGCAGAGATCGTTTGTTACAAAAATGCAATTCGCATTATACGAGAAAAAGGAAAACCCTTAATGGTGTACGGAGAAAAGGGCAACACGAAGCTACATATTATTAGTAATTTGAAGGCACAAAAACTAATAAGAAAAGGTTGCTATGCTGTTCTAGCAAACGTCGAGAAAGTACAAACTGAAGAAACGAGCATCAATGATGTTCCCATTGCAAAAGAATTTCCCGATATATTTCCGAAAGAATTACCGGGATTACCCCCACAGCGATCCGTTGAATTTCAAATAGATCTTGTACCAGGAGCTGCACCAATAGCTCGTGCTCCTTACAGACTCGCACCCAGCGAGATGAAAGAACTGCAAAGCCAATTACAAGAACTTTTAGAGCGTAGTTTAATTCGACCAAGCACATCACCGTGGGGAGCTCCTGTTTTGTTTGTCAAGAAGAAAGATGGTACATTCAGGTTGTGTATCGACTACCGAGAGTTGAACAAACTTACCATCAAGAACCGCTACCCACTACCGAGAATCGATGACTTATTTGATCAACTACAAGGCTCGTCTGTTTATTCAAAGATTGACTTACGTTTCGGGTATCATCAAATGCGGGTGAAAGAAGATGATATTCCAAAGACTGCTTTCAAAACACGTTACGGTCATTACGAGTTTATGGTCATGCCGTTTGGTTTAACTAATGCACCAGCTGTGTTCATGGACCTTATGAACCGAGTGTGTGGACCATACCTTGACAAGTTTGTCATTGTTTTCATTGATGACATACTTATTTACTCAAAGAATGACCAAGAACACGGTGAACATTTGAGAAAGGTGTTAGAAGTATTGAGGAAGGAAGAATTGTACGCTAAGTTTTCAAAGTGTGCATTTTGGTTGGAAGAAGTTCAATTCCTCGGTCACATAGTGAACAAAGAAGGTATTAAGGTGGATCCGGCAAAGATAGAAACTGTTGAAAAGTGGGAAACCCCGAAAACTCCGAAACACATACGCCAGTTTTTAGGACTAGCTGGTTACTACAGAAGGTTCATCCAAGACTTTTCCAGAATAGCAAAACCCTTGACTGCATTAACGCATAAAGGGAAGAAATTTGAATGGAATGATGAACAAGAGAAAGCATTTCAGTTATTGAAGAAAAAGCTAACTACGGCACCTATATTGTCATTGCCTGAAGGGAATGATGATTTTGTGATTTATTGTGATGCATCAAAGCAAGGTCTCGGTTGTGTATTAATGCAACGAACGAAGGTGATTGCTTATGCGTCTAGACAATTAAAGATTCACGAACAAAATTATACGACGCATGATTTGGAATTAGGCGCGGTTGTTTTTGCATTAAAGACTTGGAGGCACTACATATATAGGGTCAAAAGTATTATATATACCGACCACAAAAGTCTTCAACACATATTTAATCAGAAACAACTGAATATGAGGCAGCGTAGGTGGATTGAATTATTGAATGATTACGACTTTGAGATTCGTTACCACCCGGGAAAGGCAAATGTGGTAGCCGATGCCTTGAGCAGGAAGGACAGAGAACCCATTCGAGTAAAATCTATGAATATAATGATTCATAATAACCTTACTACTCAAATAAAGGAGGCGCAACAAGGAGTTTTAAAAGAGGGAAATTTAAAGGATGAAATACCCAAAGGATCAGAGAAACATCTTAATATTCGGGAAGACGGAACCCGGTATAGGGCTGAAAGGATTTGGGTACCAAAATTTGGAGATATGAGAGAAATGGTACTTAGAGAAGCTCATAAAACCAGATACTCAATACATCCTGGAACGGGGAAGATGTACAAGGATCTCAGGAAATATTTTTGGTGGCCGGGTATGAAAGCCGATGTTGCTAAATACGTAGGAGAATGTTTGACGTGTTCTAAGGTCAAAGCTGAGCATCAGAAACCATCAGGTCTACTTCAACAACCCGAAATCACGGAATGGAAATGGGAAAACATTACCATGGATTTCATCACTAAATTGCCAAGGACTGCAAGTGGTTTTGATACTATTTGGGTAATAGTTGATCGTCTCACCAAATTAGCACATTTCCTGTCAATAAGAGAAGATGACAAGATGGAGAAGTTAGCACGACTGTATTTGAAGGAAGTCGTCTCCAGACATGGAATACCAATCTCTATTATCTCTGATAGGGATGGCAGATTTATTTCAAGATTCTGGCAGACATTACAGCAAGTATTAGGAACTCGTCTAGACATGAGTACTGCCTATCATCCACAAACTGATGGGCAGAGCGAAAGGACGATACAAACGCTTGAAGACATGCTACGAGCATGTGTTATTGATTTCAGAAATAGTTGGGATCGACATCTACCGTTAGCAGAATTTTCCTACAACAACAGCTACCATTCAAGCATTGAGATGGCACCGTTTGAAGCACTTTATGGTAGAAAGTGCAGGTCTCCGATTTGTTGGAGTGAAGTGGGGGAAAGACAGATTACGGGTCCGGAGATTATACAAGAAACTACCGAGAAGATCATCCAAATTCAACAACGGTTGAAAACCGCCCAAAGTCGACAAAAGAGCTACGCTGACATTAAAAGAAAAGATATAGAATTTGAAATTAGAGAGATGGTCATGCTTAAAGTTGCACCTTGGAAAGGCGTTTTTCGATTTGGTAAACGAGGGAAATTAAATCCAAGGTATATTGGACCATTCAAGATTATTGATCGTGTCGAACCAGTAGCTTACCGACTTGAGTTACCTCAACAACTCGCGGCTGTACATAACACTTTCCACGTCTCGAATTTGAAGAAATGTTTTGCTAAAGAAGATCTCACTATTCCGTTAGATGAAATCCAAATCAACGAAAAACTCCAATTCATCGAAGAACCCGTCGAAATAATGGATCGTGAGGTTAAAAGACTTAAGCAAAACAAGATACCAATTGTTAAGGTTCGATGGAATTCTCGTAGAGGACCCGAGTTCACCTGGGAGCGTGAAGATTAGATGGAAAAGAAATACCCGCATCTATTTCCAGAAGATTCGTCAACACCTTCAACAGCTTAAAATTTCGGGACGAAATTTATTTAACGGGTAGGTACTGTAGTGACCCGAACTTTTCCATGTTTATATATATTAATTGAGATTGATATTTACATGATTAAATGTTTCCAACATGTTAAGCAATCAAACTTGTTAAGACTTGATTAATTGAAATATGTTTCATATAGACAATTGACCACCCAAGTTGACCGGCAATTCTCGAACGTTAAAACTTGTAAAAATGACATGACGATATATATATGGATATACATATGGTTAACATGAGATTATGATAAGTAATTATCTCCATAAGTATATTAACAATGAGTTATATACATATAAACAAGACTACTAACTTAAGGATTTCGAAACGAGACATATATGTAACGATTATCGTTGTAACGACATTTAAATGTATATATATCATATTAAGATATATTAATATATCATAATATCATGATAATATAATAATTTAACATCTCATTAGATATAATAAACAATGGGTTAACAACATTAATTGAGATCGTTAACTTAAAGGTTTCAAAACAACACTTACATGTAACGACTAACGATGACTTAACGACTCAGTTAAAATGCATATACATGTAGTGTATTTAGATGTATTAAAATACTTTTGGAAGACTTCAAGACATATATCAAAACACTCATACTTAACAAAAATGGTTACAGTTACTTTTCCATTCTTTTCTTTCATCAAGAATTCTAGTCGTATTCTTACCCGTATTATACACAGCTTCAAAATGTACTTACTATGAGTATATACCAATAGGAACTAGCATGGGATTCCACTCTTGATTATGTCATGTATGACTAATCAATTTTAACTTCTACCATGAGCTAGTCAACTAACTAGAACTCCTTTTAACTCCACTCACCACTCACCAATTACCACTCATCATTCACTCCATTTCACTTCCAATTCTCTTTCTAATTCTCTCTCAACACACACACACTATTATGAACGTATTTTTCCAGTAGTTAATCATCATCTTCATCAAAAATCACTTCAATAATCAAGCTATAATCATCATAGGAAGAACACTTCAAGAACACTTCAAAAATCCCTTCAAGTTTACTAATTTACTTCCAAGCTTTCTAATCCATTCCAAGTAATCATCTAAGATCAAGAAACCTTTGTTATATAAAGTAGGTTATCTTTCTTATTAAAGGTAATATTCATATTCAAACTTTGATTCAATTTCTATAACTATAAACTATCTTAATTCGAGTAAAAATCTTACTTGAACTTGTTTTTGTGTCATGATCCTACTTCAAGAACTTTCAAGCCATCCAAGATCCTTTGAAGCTAGATCATTTCTTATCACTTCCAGTGGGTTTACCTACTAAACTTTAGGTAGTAATGATGTTCATAACATCATTCAATTCATATATATAAAACTATCTTATTCGAAGGTTTAAACTCGTAATCACTAGAACATAGTTTAGTTAATTCTAAACTTGTTCGCAAACAAAAGTTAATCCTTCTAACTTGACTTTTAAAATTAACTACACACATGTTCTATATCTATATGATATGCTAACTTAATGATTTAAAACCTGGAAACACGAAAAACACCGTAAAACCGGATTTACGCCGTCGTAGTAACACCGCGGGCTGTTTTGGGTTAGTTAATTAAAAACTATGATAAACTTTGATTTAAAAGTTATTATTCTGAGAAAATGATTTTTACTATGAACATGAAACTATATCCAAAAATTATGGTTAAACTCAAAGTGGAAGTATGTTTTCTAAAATGGTCATCTAGACGTCGTTCTTTCGACTGAAATGACTACCTTTACAAAAACGACTTGTAACTTATTTTTCCGACTATAAACCTATACTTTTTCTGTTTAGATTCATAAAATAGAGTTCAATATGAAACCATAGCAATTTGATTCACTCAAAACGGATTTAAAATGAAGAAGTTATGGGTAAAACAAGATTGGATAATTTTTCTCATTTTAGCTACGTGAAAATTGGTAACAAATCTATTCCAACCATAACTTAATCAACTTGTATTGTATATTATGTAATCTTGAGATACCATAGACACGTATACAATGTTTCGACCTATCATGTCGACACATCTATATATATTTCGGAACAACCATCGACACTCTATATGTGAATGTTGGAGTTAGCTATACAGGGTTGAGGTTGATTCCAAAATATATATAGTTTGAGTTGTGATCAATACTGAGATATGTATACACTGGGTCGTGGATTGATTCAAGATAATATTTATCGATTTATTTCTGTACATCTAACTGTGGACAACTAGTTGTAGGTTACTAACGAGGACAGCTGACTTAATAAACTTAAAACATCAAAATATATTAAAAGTGTTGTAAATATATTTTGAACATACTTTGATATATATGTATATATTGTTATAGGTTCGTGAATCAACCAGTGGCCAAGTCTTACTTCCCGACGAAGTAAAAATCTGTGAAAGTGAGTTATAGTCCCACTTTTAAAATCTAATATTTTTGGGATGAGAATACATGCAGGTTTTATAAATGATTTACAAAATAGACACAAGTACGTGAAACTACATTCTATGGTTGAATTATCGAAATCGAATATGTCCCTTTTTATTAAGTCTGGTAATCTAAGAATTAGGGAACAGACACCCTAATTGACGCGAATCCTAAAGATAGATCTATTGGGCCTAACAAACCCCATCCAAAGTAACGGATGCTTTAGTACTTCGAAATTTATATCATATCCGAAGGGTGTCCCGGAATGATGGGGATATTCTTATATATATGCATCTTGTTAATGTCGGTTACCAGGTGTTCACCATATGAATGATTTTTATCTCTATGTATGGGATGTGTATTGAAATATGAAATCTTGTGGTCTATTGTTACGATTTGATATATATAGGTTAAACCTATAACTCACCAACATTTTTGTTGACGTTTAAAGCATGTTTATTCTCAGGTGATTACTAAGAGCTTCCGCTGTTGCATACTAAAATAAGGACAAGATTTGGAGTCCATGTTTGTATGATATTGTGTAAAAACTGCATTCAAGAAACTGATTTCGATGTAACATATTTGTATTGTAAACCATTATGTAATGGTCGTGTGTAAACAGGATATTTTAGATTATCATTATTTGATAATCTATGTAAAGCTTTTTAAACCTTTATTTATGAAATAAAGGTTATGGTTTGTTTTAAAAATGAATGTAGTCTTTGAAAAACGTCTCATATAGAGGTCAAAACCTCGCAACGAAATCAATTAATATAGAACGTTTTTAATCAATAAGAACGGGACATTTCAGTAGGTCACAAAAACCCTCCTGACCCCGTACTCAAATGAATTGTTTAACCTGAAACATGATTTGTCTAGCTTTGAACGTGTCCCAAACCAGGCCCACATGACATGTTAAAGCTAAAATAGCCAAAATCAAAATTTTTATGTAGGTCGGCAGATTTTGTCTCCCCTAATCTAAAGTTTTTGAGGCTTACCATGACTGCACTTATGTATAACATGCTGCCAAAGAAGATCTTCACAAATTCCAGCGAATACATTAGTCGTGCAACCTGCTTGTTACATTTTTGCAACAGAAAGTTTCTTGATAATTTCATCATTCGCATTTGATGTGCGTAGAGGTATATACAAAATAGTTATATTTTTACTACAAAATACTATTAAATACGATACAATTATACACAAGTTATTTATTTATTTATAGAGTGGATATACCTAAACCTTGCTACAACACTTATAGGCAGTTGATAATGCTAAAAACGAACATATATTTCATAGCATTATCCCTCAAGAAAGACAAGCTTTTAGTTGCAATTGTCCTATTTACAAGTGATATTGGTTTAAATAATAAAAGGTGCAAAAGACAGATTAGACGAATTGAAGACGCAAACGACCAAAAAGCTCAAAAGTACAAAATACAATAAAAGAGGTTCCAATTATTGATAAGAAACGTCTCGAAAATTACAAGAGTACAAGATTCAAAACGCAAAATATAAGATATTAAATTATTCGCAAGGATGTTCAAAAATCCGGAACCGGGACCAGAGTCAACTCTCAACGCTCGACGCAACGGACTAAAAATTACAAGTCAACTATGCACATAAATATAATATAATATTTAAATAATTCTTATAATTATTTATATATTATATTTATTTAATTAAAACGTCGACAAACAAGAAAACAAGAATTTTGAGCTGTCACCTACCACCATGCGATCGCATGGCCTGGAGGCACAAAAGCCATGCGATCGCATGGCCAACTTTTTCAGTTCACAGGCCTATAAATTTCGAGCTTTGGTGCACCATATATCCATCCTTTAATCTCTCTCTCAATATATACGCAATATATATATATATATATATATATATATATATATATATATATATATATATATATATATATATATATATATATATATATATATATATATATATATATATATATATATATATATATATATATATATATTTTAATTTTAATTTTAATTTTAATTTTAATTTCTAATAATAAGGGTATGTTAGTGAATGTTGTAAGGGTGTAAGTCGAAATTCCGTCCGTGTAACGCTACGCTATTTTTAATCATTGTAAGTTATGTTCAACCTTTTTAATTTAATGTCTCGTAGCTAAGTTATTATTATGCTTATTTAAAACGAAGTAATCATGATGTTGGGCTAATTACTAAAATTGGGTAATTGGGCTTTGTACCATAATTGGGGTTTGGACAAAAGAATGACACTTGTGGAAATTAGACTATGGGCTATTAATGGGCTTTATATTTGTTTAACTAAATGATAGTTTGTTAATTTTAATATAAAGATTTACAATTGGACGTCCCTATAAATAACCATATACACTCAATCGGACACGATGGGCGGGATATTTATATGTACAAATAATCGTTCATTTAACCGGACACGGAAATGGATTAATAGCCACTAGAATTATTAAAACAGGGGTGAAATTATGTACAAGGACACTTGGCATAATTGTTAACAAAGTATTAAAACCTTGGGTTACACGCAGTCGATAACCTGGTGTAATTATTAAACAAAGTATTAAAATCTTGTTACAGTTTAAGTCCCCAATTAGTTGGAATATTTAACTTCGGGTATAAGGATAATTTGACGAGGACACTCGCACTTTATATTTATGACTGATGGACTGTTATGGACAAAAACTAGACGGACGTATTAAATAATCCAGGACAAAGGAAAATTAACCCATGGGCATAAAACTAAAATCAACACGTCAAACATCATGATTACGGAAGTTTAAATAAGCATAATTCTTTTATTTTATATTTAATTTCCTTTATTTTATATTTAATTGCACTTCTAATTATCGCACTTTTATTTATTGTTATTGTATTTAATTGCACTTTTAATTATCGTACTTTTTAATTATCGCAATTTTATTTTATCGCACTTTTATTTATCGCAATTTCATTATCGTTATTTACTTTACGCTTTAAATTAAGTCTTGTATTTATTTTTAATATTTTACATTTGGTTTTAACTGCGACTTAAGTTTTTAAAATCGACAAACCGGTCATTAAACGGTAAAAACCCCCTTTAAAATAATAATATTACTTATATATATATTCGTATTTTTATAAAATAAAACTAATATAGCGTTAAGCTTGTTTAAAAGATTCCCTGTGGAACGAACCGGACTTACTAAAAACTACACTACTGTACGATTAGGTACACTGCCTATAAGTGTTGTAGCAAGGTTTAAGTATATCCATTCAATAAATAAATAAATATCTTGTGTAAAATTGTATCGTATTTAATAGTATTTCCTAGTAAAATTTAAGCTATTTTATATACACCTCGCAAATAATCAGCAGTGTACCTAATCGTACAGTAGTGTAGTTTTTAGTAAGTCCGGTTCGTCCACAGGGAACTTGCCAAGTTTAACGCTATATTTTTAACAAATATAAAAATATATATATGTAGTATTATTATTATAAAAGGGGGGTTTTTACCGTTTAATGACCGGTTTGTCGATTTTAAAACTTAAGTCACAGTTAAAACCTAATGTAAAATATTAAATATATAAAAGACTTAATTTAAAGCGTAAAGTAAATAACAATAATGAAATTGCGATAAATAAAAGTGCGATAAATAAAATTGCAATAATTAAAAAGTACGATAATTAAAAGTGCAATTAAATAAAATGACAGTAAATAAAAGTGCGATAATTAAAAGTGCAATTAAATATGAAATGAAGGAATTATGCTTATTTAAACTTCCGTAATCATGATGTTTGACGTGTTGATTTTAGTTTATCACCATGGGTTAATTGTCCTTTGTCCTGGATTATTGATGTGCAGCGGGGTGTATATAAAATAGTTATTATTTTACTAGGAAAAACTACTAAATACGATACAATTTTACACAAGATATTTATTTATTTATAGAATGGATATACTTAAACCTTGCTACAACACTTATAGGCAGTGTACCTAATCGTACAGTAGTGTAGTTTTTAGTAAGTCTGGTTCGTTCCACAGGGAAATCTTTAAACAAAGCTCAACGCTATATTAGTTTACTTTTATAAAAATACAAATATATATATAAGTAATATTATTATTATAAAGGGGGGTTTTTACCGTTTAATGACCGGTTTGTCGATTTTAAGATTTTAGTCGCAGTTAAAACCTAATGTAAAATATAAAATAAATACAAGACTTAAATTAAAGCGTAAAGTAAATAACGATAATGAAATTGCGAATAATAAAAATGCGATAAAATAAAATTGTGATAATTAAAAAGTACGATAATTAAAAATGCGATTAAATAACAATAAATAAAAGTGCGATAATTAGAAGTGCAATTAAATATAAAATAAAGGAAATTAAATTTGAAATAAAAGAATTATGCTTATTTAAACTTCCGTAATCATGATGTTTGACGTGTTGATTTTAGTTTTATGCCCATGGGTTAATTGTCCTTTGTCCTGGATTATTCAATATGTCCGTCTGGTTTTTGTCCATAACAGTCCATCAGTCATAAATATAAATTGCAAGTGTCCTTGTCAAATTATTATTATACCCGAAGTTAAATATTCCAACTAATTGGGGATTCGAATTGTAAACCAAGGTTTTACTACTTTGTTAACAATTACACCAATTACCCTTGAATGTAATTTCACCCCTGTTTTAATTATTCTAGTGGCTATTAATCCATTCCCGTGTCCGGTTAAATGAACGATTATTCGTACATATAAATACCCCGCCCATCGTGTCCGATCGAGTGTATATGGTAATTTATAGGGACGCCCAATTGTAAATCTTTATATTAACATTAACAAACTTTCATTTAGTTAAACAAATATAAAGCCATTAATAGCCCATAGTCTAATTTCCACAAGTGTCGTTCTTTTATCCAAACCCCAATTATGGTACAAAGCCCAATTACCCAATTTTAGTAATTAGCCCAACATCATGATTACTTCGTTTTAAATAAGCATAATAATAACTTAGCTACGAGACATTAATATAAAAAGGTTGAACATAACTTACAATGATTAAAAATAGCGTAGCGTTACACAGACAGAATTTCGACTTACACCCTTACAACATTCGCTAACATACCCTTATTATTAGGATTTAAAATTAAAATTAAAATATAAATTATATATATATATTACGTATATATTGAGAGAGAGATAGAAATAGAATATGAAATTTGATCAGAATTCGGTTTGCTTTATAGCCAGAGTTGAAATTTGGGGCTCCGCGACTGGCGGCAAAAACCCCTTCAATCTCCGCGAGTCGCGGAGATAGTATTTACAGCTCAGTCCTTGGAGTTTTCTCTGCCGACGGTTTTATATATATAAATATAATATATATATAATTAATATAATTAATTATATATTATATTATATTTATATACATAGTTAACTTGTAATTTTTAGTCCGTTGCGTCGAGCGTTAAGAGTTGACTCTGGTCCCGGTTCCGGATTTTCGAACGTCCTTGCGTACAATTTTATATTTTGTACTTTGCGTTTTGAATCTTGTACTCTTGTGATTTCGAGACGTTTCTTATCAATAATTGGAACCTTTTTGATTGACTTTTGTACTTTTGAGCTTTTTGGTCGTTTGCGTCTTCAATTCGTCGAATCTGTCTTTTGTCTTCACCTTTTATTATTTAAACGAATATCACTTGTAAATAGAACAATTGCAACTAAAAGCTTGTCTTTCTTGAGGAATAATGCTATGAAATATATGTTCGTTTTTAGCATTATCAAATATTCCCACACTTGAGCGTTGCTTGTCCTCAAGCAATATTGTCTTGAAATACTAGAATCACTTCTTTATTCTTCACACTTTGTACATCAGTGATTTCTATACGGCGGTATAAACAATGGTAGTAACGATATGGTTGACAGTCCCACATGACTATAAAAATTTAGATCCATTAAGGAAATTGGATCTTTATGAAAACATTTGATCTTTTGAAAATTAAATCTAGTTTTTACCCTAGATAAGTTTTCCGGAATAACCCTTTACCGGTGTTTGCAAAATATTTTTGTGGGTTTGGTGGGTTTCAGATTTGAAAATTTTAGCTCAAACTTGCGGTTTTGTGTCACCCACTTGCTAACCTTGTATTTGGAAAGCAACACGTCCAGTTTACTTGTCCCGTATATTACCTTTCGGTAAACTACCGTCCGGTTGAAAGGAAAGCGTTGAACAAGCAACTGTTAAGGCAATGTCCCGTGACATGCTTTTGATTATGGTCTATAACGTGTCGGACGCAATTACTATCCTTGGTAGGAGCAATAGTAAAGCTCACCCTTATAATTTTTCGGTCTGGCACAAGGTCCTGTCTTTGACCACTATGCAACCACCGTTCTTACGGTTGACACCCGATTTAGTTCAGGTGACCTAATGAATTCCAGGTGAATTCCTAGGATTTTACGTTCAATGGTAATGAACGCATTGAAAATAGGGTTTTCAGAAAACAAATCGGTTTGTAATTTTTGATCAAAATATTTTCTCGTTTAAGCTCGAGTTTAGATATCATTGAATTCCATGAGTTTGAATTCTCAATCTTTAAGGTCAATCTCTAGGATTGAGTAATATCAGTCTTAAAAGCTGATTTTTAATCTTTAAGGAGATTATCCTTTCTGGGGATCTGATTCATTAGTCTTATCCAGCTAATTTGCATGGTGCCCCCCCATTGTACGAGATAAATCCTTCTCATGGTTAGGATAAATCTGACCACTTGGCGACCCTGTTTAATGCTGAGGTCCGTGGATTTCCTGCTGATTTTAGTGATGACTTTTCTAGATTTTTCGTCAACCTACAGCTGGTCTGGACGACAACTTCATGACCTAAATCAAGAAGCGCGTGTCTTTTTCGGAAGACTTTACTTCCTTTTAATGATGGAATTGATTCATCGTGTAGATCCATCTCTTCTTTTCTTTCATTGGGTAAAACAGTTTAGTTTAGTCCAAAGCAAAAGTATTTTCAGTTATTTGTTACAGATATATGTGGCATATGTTTAAAATAACTTGGTAAATTTTCCCACACTTGGCTTTTTATTTTTCTTTTTATCGTCCTCTATTCCATTTTAAATGAATTTTAACATTTTAGTTTGTTTCTCAATTTATGTCCTTTTCGAGGTAACAATAATTTCGGTGTTAAAACCTAGTTTTATCGTTCATAAATATGTATAAATATGATTTGAATTCATTTAATTGAAAAATTTTACTAGAATTGGGTAGTCAGTATATAAGACTAGGGCTGTTCTTTTTTATCAGAGAGCACTAGATTCTAATACAACTACTGCTTTACTAGTATTTTTAATGGTAACCAAGTGTATAAAATAAAAATTTTTAAAATCCGAAAGAATTTAACCCCTTCCCACACTTAAGATCTTGCAATGCCCTCATTTGCAAGAAATCAGTAACAATTTAAATTATTGAGGGTGATTAGTGTGAAAATGATTAAATTTTTACCAAAGTTTCCAAATATATTGGCGTTTGTTTGCTGAATGATAAATGGTGCACATCATTTTTTCATTCCGTCTTGTTGTTATTTCACATATATTTTGCATCTTGTCGTCAAAATTACTTGCTTTTGCTGAACTTAATGCCAGTCTTTGAAAATGCGTTGTTTTACCCTGTTGTGTACATAAGATAAACTGCAAACATATATACATATTTTTGAAGTTTGGTTTATTACCCCACATTCAAAAATTATTAAAATCTAAGAATAAAAGTTAGATAATTATAAAAATGATTACAATATTAACAAAAATATTAAATGTATCAATAATTACAAATTACAAAATAAAAAAAAATAATAAGTAAACTAAGGATGATATTGGTACCAATAGGGGTTCCAGGCATAACCATAAGTGCTATAGAATGCTTCGGCAGAGTCATACGTAGGATATGGTGGCTGCATCTCTATCGACCAAGGAGGGAAGACGGGTTTCGGTGTAGGAATATAGTTTCTACCTATATGTTGGCAATGCGCTATGATCTGGTTCTGATGAACTTGCCAATCTTCAAATGCTCTCTGTCTAGCATTTTCGTATTCCTGAGAAGCTATAAACCTATGCATTTCTTGCATCTCATTCCCCCCTCCTACATTACCTTGCTGCTGGTTTCTCTCCACCTGTGGATGTCTACCATGGTATCGTACTGCGGCATTATTTCGCCTCTTCAAAACTTTCGCACCATGGTATACATTTAAACCTATAGTATCGCGGGGTTCCGGCTCTTCTAGTAATAATCCCCCCCGACTTATATCCACACCGAGATATTCACCAATCAAAGTAATAAAAATACCACCTCCTATTATGCTATGTGGTCGCATCCCCCGAACCATAGCTGATAAATAATAACCCACACAATATGGTATACTTACAGCGCTCTGTGGGTCTCGAATACACATATGGTAAAACAAATCTTGTTCATTTACCTTTTCTTTGTTCTTACCCCTTTGTGTAATCGAATTGGCTAAAAACCTATGTATCACTCTTAATTCGGCTCTATCTATATCCAAATAAGAGTAGTTTCCCCCTTTGAAACGGTGATGGCTTGTCATTTGACTCCACACACCGTGTGTATCAAAATTCTCATCTCTCTTTCTACCGTTTAGTATCAATCCTCTACAATCGGCAGACGCTAACTCCTCAGGCGTATATATACGTAAAGCCTGAGCCATGTCCAGTAAAGACATGTGGCGCATCGAACCGCCTAACAAAAATCTAATAAAAGAACGATCGGTTAAACTAGCTACCCGATCATTCAACTCTATACTACATAACAACTCTTCACACCATACTTTATATACAGGTCTGCGTATGGTGAATAAACATATCCAGTCATTAAAAGAAGAATTACCATACCTCTGTACCAGTAATTCCCTAATTGGCCCGGCCAATTCTACAGCTTCTAAGGGTCCCCATTCTATGACCCTCGGTACCTCAACAACCTTGGAATGAAGAGTATGCAAACCCCGTTGATATTTTGGATAATCTATCCAAAGTCTGTCAAATCTCAGGTTCGGGTGCAACTCTTCTAAATGCATATCGGAAAAGGTCATGACTGGATGAGGTACATCCTGCTTGTAGTAGTTATCTACCTCCTGTTGTTCCAAATTCTCGGCAGGAGCATTGCGGGCTTGGGATGAAGATTCACCCCTTTCATTCTGCAAAACACATCAAACACAAATTTTGTGCATCCAAATATGCATTAGTGTCAGCAAAATCATCAATTAAAATAATTACAATGACATTATCAATTTATATCAAACTTAAGCTTATTTTCACATTTTTATCAAATCTACACTTTTTCAAATAAGCATATACGAAAATTTTCGCCAAGTTCATAAGCATTCAACTCAAATAACATGTCAAAATAATCATTACTAGCAATTAAACAAGTCTCAAATGGCATTATCTTTCAAAAATCAAGTTCATGAATTTTGGACTTGAAAAAGTCCACTTTAATTCTCAAAATCATGTTTAGGCTCAAAGTTTGGATCATTTAACTACCTAGACATGTTACACTACTCAATTTAGCAACAATTCATGACAAAAATCGGCCATAACCTGTTTATATCAAAAAGCCCCAAATTTGCTCAAGAACACAAACCCTAGATTACTCAAAATTTGAAGTTTAAGGCTTCTAATCATGTTAAACAGCATCAATCTAGGTTATACAAGCATAATACATAAACGATTTAAGTCTAATTACACTAAAAAGCATCAAAATCAAATTGGGGAAAAATAGCTCAAGAACACCTAATTTCGAATTAATGGTGTTTAGGTGTAGAAATTTACCGTTTTTCTTGAGTAATTTTTAGATAGCATCCTTCTCAACATGATTTTAGCAAAAAATTTGGTGATTAACGGTTAAAAATTGGGATTTTTGGGGGTGATTTTCGGGTTTTTTCGAGTGCAGTTTCGCAGTATTTTTCTGTGTTTTTGTTTGTGGGAGTGAACTGATCGTGCAGTTCTTTATATTTTTTTTTCTGATTTTTGATCCCTCCGCGAGTCGCGGAGGTTTTGTACTTCAAACTCCGCGAGTCGCGGAGTTTACTCTTTTTTTTTTTTTTTTTTTTTTTTATATAATCTTTAACTTCTTAAAACAATTTAGTAATTAATTTTAAAATTTTGTTTCCCTTGTTATTTAGGATGAGGTCGTTTCGGATCGATGTCCTAGTCCGTCCCTCGACAAAATTTTAAAATTTGTCTTTTTGTAGCGATTGTTTTAAAAGCTAAGATTTTTGGGTTTTTTCAATGTTTTTGGCATACTCTAATTCAGTAAGATTAAAAATAATGATAATAAAAGTTCTCGTCCCTCCCTCGGGTAAAGCAATTTCGGTTCAAAGACCTAGTCTTCAACTTACGACGAATTTTAAAAATCATATTCTTAACTTAATGAGATAAAGTAAATTTTTGTTTTTAAATTCACACAACTTAAATATAAAATTCAAAATTAAAAAATTAAAAATTCACACCAAACTTAAAATTTGAAATGCATAAAATTAAAATTTCATATTTTAAAAATTAAAAATTCACACCAAACTTAATTTAAAAATTCATAAATTCATATCAAACTTATATTAATTTTTTTATATTTTAAATATATTGTTTTTACAAAGTTTACAATATTAATTTAAGATTTAAATATTAATTTTAAAAACATGGTAAAAATAAATTTAAAAATCTTTTTGTCTTTTTATCCCACTTTAATCAATCAAATATTATCAAAAATATGCGCCCCTCTTTTCGGTAAAGTAATTTCGGTTCCAAGACCTAATTTAACTCATGACGAATTTTTGAAATATTTTGGGTTGATTGATTAAAGATATTTATACCTTAAGAATAAACGTTAAATTTCGCAGTGATGTAATAAATTTTTGAATGATATCAATAATTTCGGTCGCCAAACCTAATTTTATTCAATACCAATTTAATACTTTTTAGCGAACAAATTAGCGTTTATTATCAAAAGGTTAAAAATAAAAATAAAAACTAAAAACTGTACAGACATACCTGTGAAATAGATTTCTTAGTTATATGATCTATTCCATTCATAAGATAGTCGGTTTAATTGATTTTCCATGGCTACATAGGCGTAACCTCGAGCATTCAGTGTCTTTTCTTCTAAACATATGAACGGTCCGTCTCTGCATAAAGTAACAAATTCGGTATTTGAATAGGTTTGATTATTTGAACATTTACCTCCATGTGACCATTTTCCGCATTTGTGACATCGTTCTAGGTGTCGTGCTCTTCTTTTCGCTGCGGATTTTGATTTTCCTTTACCAAATTGTAACTTATTATCTTCGCATCTGGATTCTTTTCTAACTCCGTCCATTCTTTCTCTGATTACTGATACTAATTCACTCGGTAGTACGTCATTATTTCTTTTAGTGATCAAAGCGTGTAGCATTAGACCATGGTTTAGTTCACAGGCAGTCTTCATTTCGTAAAAACCTAAAAAATAAAAATTCAGAATGGGGGGAGAAGACTAGTTCTTTAGGGTCTGCTAGGAAAAGACCATACGTGTTCCATTTTCGAGAACTACACGAAAACAGACAATCTAACTCTAACAGAAATACATATTATCCTTTAAAGACTTGATTCTCCCCACACTTAGTTAGCTGTGGTATCGAAATTGTGATTAACTTCGTTGTCGACTTCCATCGGACCATGTATGTAATGTTTAACTCTGTGACCATTAACTTTAAATTCAATCCCATTTGAATTTATCAATTCTATCATTCCGTATGGGAAAACTCTTTTGACTATGAATGGTCCAGACCATCTTGATTTCAATTTTCCAGGAAATAGCTTGAATCGTGAATTGAAAAGAAGAACTCTATCTCCTTCTTTAAATTCTTTTGAACTTCTGATTCTTTTATCATGCCATTTCTTCGTTCTTTCTTTATAGATTAACGAATTTTCGTATGCTTCATGTCTTAATTCTTCTAATTCATTTAGTTGACTTAATCGTAGACGCCCGACTTCATGTAAATCAAGATTACATGTCTTCAAAGCCCAAAATGCTTTGTGTTCAATTTCTACTGGAAGATGACATGCTTTTCCATAAACAAGTCTAAAAGGTGTGGTTCCAATTGGAGTTTTGTAGGCTGTTCTAAAAGCCCAGAGTGCATCCTCCAATTTAATGGACCATTCCTTCGGATTTGATCCTACGGTTTTCTCTAGAATACGTTTTAAAGCTCGGTTGGTATTTTCAACTTGTCCACTTGTTTGCGGATGATATGCGGTGGAGATTTTATGAGTTACTCCATATCTTTTAAGAACTTTCTCAAGTTGATTATTACAGAAATGAGTACCCCGATCACTTATTAAAGCTTTCGGTGTTCCAAACCTTGCAAAAAGACGTTTTAAAAAGTTGACTACAACTCGTGCATCGTTAGTTGGGAGAGCTTGTGCTTCCGCCCATTTAGATACATAATCAATGGCTACGAGTATATATAGATTATTATGAGATTTTGGAAATGGACCCATAAAGTCAATACCCCAAATGTCAAATACTTCACATACTTGGATGACATTTTGTGGCATTTCATCACGTTGACTTATTTTTCCGGCCCTTTGACATGCATCACAGGATTTGCAAAGAAGGTGTGCGTCTTTGTAAATTGTAGGCCAATAGAATCCAGCTTCATAAACTTTTCTTGCTGTTAGTTGAGGCCCATAATGCCCTCCTGTTGGTCCTGTGTGACAATGGTTTAATATTTTACTAGCTTCATCTCCAAATACACATCGGCGTATTATTCCATCGGGACAACTTTTAAACAGATGTGGATCTTCCCAGAAATAGTGTTTTATATCACTGAAGAATTTCTTTCGTTTTTGGTACGATAATCCTTTTTCAAGGAATCCACAAACTAAGTAGTTTGCATAGTCTGCAAACCATGGGATTTCTTTATAATCTATCTTCAATAGATATTCATCAGGAAAGTTGTCTTGTATGGCTGATTCATTCAGAACTTCTAATTCGGGATTTTCAAGACGAGAAAGATGATCAGGGGCGAGATTTTTTGCTCTTCTTTTATCTCGGATTTCAATATCAAACTCTTGTAAGAGTAAGATCCAACGGATTAATCTTGGTTTAGCATCTTGTTTTGAAAATAGGTATCTAAGAGCAGAATGGTCGGTATAGACCACCGTTTTTGCTAGAATGAGATATGATCGAAATTTGTCAAAAGCAAAGACAATAGCAAGGAGTTCTTTTTCAGTAGTTGTATAGTTCGTTTGTGCTCCTTGTAACGTCTTACTAGCATAATATATAGGTTGAAATCGTTTTTCAATCCTTTGTCCTAAAACGGCTCCCATTGCAAAATCACTTGCATCGCACATTAGTTCAAATGGTAGATTCCAATTTGGTGTTATCATGATCGGCGCATTAGTGAGTTTTTCTTTAAGAATATTAAAAGATTTGATACACTCATCTGAAAAGATGAATGGCGCATCCTTTTCTAGGAGTTTATTCATAGGAGTGGCAATTTTAGAAAAATCTTTTATGAAACGTCGGTAAAAACCGGCATGCCCTAGAAAACTCCTAACTCCTCTAACATTGGTGGGATGTGGAAGTTTAGCAATTACATCTACTTTAGCTCTATCCACTTCAATTCCTTCTTTTGAAATTTTATGTCCAAGAACGATGCCTTCTTTAACCATGAAATGGCATTTCTCCCAATTAAGTACTAGATTTGATTTTTCGCATCTAATTAGCATTCGTTCCAGATTAACTAGACATGATTTAAATGTATCACCGAAGACTGAAAAGTCATCCATGAAAACTTCCATGCATTCTTCTATCATGTCGTGAAAAATCGCCATCATACACCTTTGAAAGGTTGCAGGGGCGTTACAAAGTCCAAATGGCATGCGTTTGTAAGCAAAAGTACCATAAGGGCACGTGAATGTTGTTTTCTCTTGATCCTCGGGTGCTATTGGAATTTGAAAATATCCGGAAAATCCATCTAGAAAACAATAATAACTATTTCCGGCTAATCTTTCCAACATTTGATCTATGAAAGGTAAGGGAAAGTGATCTTTTCTGGTGGCGTCATTTAATTTTCTATAATCAATACATACACGCCATCCTGTTACAGTCCTAGTAGGAATAAGCTCATTTTTCTCATTTGTAATGACAGTCATGCCACCCTTCTTAGGCACGCATTGAACTGGGCTTACCCATGGACTATCAGAAATTGGATATATCAAACCTGCATCTAGCAGTTTAATAATTTCCTTTTTAACAACATCTTGCATATTAGAATTTAGTCTTCATTGGCGTTGCACATACGTTTTATGACCTTCTTCCATAAGGATTTTATGTGTGCAATACGAAGGACTTATTCCTTTAATATCATGAATCTTCCATGCAATGGCTGGTTTATGAGCTTTCAACACAGAAATGAGTTGTGATTTCTCATTTTTAGTAAGAGAAGACGATATTATTACAGGTAATTCAGATTCACCATGTAAATAAGCGTATTCCAAATGGTTTGGAAGTGGCTTTAACTCTAATTTCGGAGGTTCTTCTATCGATGATTTATATCGATATCTGTCTTCTTCTTTTAGCATTTGAATTTCTTCTGTTGTTGGTTCATATCCATTAGCTATAAGTGTAGCTAACATTTCAGCTTCATCAATTGGTTCATTACCTTCTCCTAAAGAACATTCTCCTGTTCCTTGTAATTCTGGAAATTCTTCTAATAATTCTGCATGTGCATCTATAGTTTGAATATAATAACATGTATCATCTGCAGATTGTGGTTGTTGCATTGCTCTATCAACTGAAAAGGTAACACTCTCATCCTCTATTCTTAGGGTCAGTTTCTTACCGAACACGTCTATCATTGCTTTAGCCGTGTTTAAGAATGGTCTTCCTAATATGAGAGGAACTTGAGAATCTTCTTCCATGTCCAAAACAACAAAATCTACTGGAAATACTAAATTACCAACTTTAACTAGCATGTTCTCCATTATCCCTCTAGGATATTTTATTGATCTATCGGCTAGTTGTATGCTTATTCTAGTTGGTTTCAATTCTCCAAGGTCTAGTTTAGCGTATAGTGAATACGGCATTAGATTTATACTAGCACCTAAGTCTGCCAATGCTTCTATTGAACTAAGACTACCCAGAAAACATGGAATTGTGAAACTTCCTGGATCAGATAGTTTTTCTGGTATCTTATTCAACAGCACTGCTGAACAATTAGCATTCATAGTAACAGCCGAGAGTTCTTCCATTTTCTTTCTATTTGAGATTAGATCTTTCAAGAATTTAGCATATCTAGGCATTCCTGAAATCACATCAATGAAAGGAAGATTTACATTTATCTGTTTAAACATATCCAAGAATTTGGATTGCTCGGCTTCAAGTTTTTCTTTCTTCATTTTACTCGGGTAAGGAAGTGGTGGTTGGTATGGTTTAACATAAGGTTTATCCTTAACTGTGTTATCTTCATTAACCTTTTCAACTACCGGTTCTTTTTCCTTATCTTGATCAGGTTGTGGTTCTTGTAGAGTAGGAATAGTTTCATCAGAAGTTACAGGTATTTCAGGTGATTTAAGTGTTGTACCACTTCTTGTGGTAATAGCTTTAGCTGTTTCATTCCAGGGATTAGCATTTGTATCGCTTGGTAAACTTCCCGGTTTTCTTTCACCTATTAACCTTGCTAGGTTACTTACTTCTTGTTCCAGATTTTGAATAGAAGCTTGTTGATTTCTAAATGCTTGAGCATTTTGTTCATTGGTTTGTTTCTGAGATGTGATAAACTGCGTTTGAGTTTCAACTAGCTTCGTCATCATATCTTCTAAATTCGGCTTTTTATCATCGGTTTGTTGTGGTGGTTTGTTTTGAAAATTCGGTCTTTGCTGATTGTAAGTATTATTGGATACTTGTTGATTGCTAGGACCTTGTTGGTTGTTGTATGGAATATTTCGGTTATAATTCTGGTTTTGATTGTAAATCGGTCTTGGCGGTTGATAATTATTCTGATAATTATTTCCAGGCCTTTGGTTTATGTATGAAATATTCTCTCTTTGTTCCATTGTTAATTCAATACTGAGACAATCTTTTGTCAAATGTGGTCCTCCACACTGCTCACAACTAATTCGTATAGCATGAATATCTTTAGTCATCTTTTCCATTCGTCTCTCGAAAGCATCTATCTTTGCCGAAATGGAATCTAAGTCATGGCTAGAATCGGCTCTAGCTGCTTTAGATGATCTAATGATATCTTTTTCTTGGTGCCACTCATGTGAGTGGGAAGCAGTATTATCAATAATTTTGTAAGCACCAGTTTCGGTTTTCTTCATAATAGAACCACCAGCTGCTATATCTATGTCTTTTCTTGTAGTGATGTCGCATCCTCGGTAAAATATTTGTACTATTTGACAGGTGTCTAAACCATATTGCGGACATCCTCTTAATAACTTTCCATATCTTGTCCACGCCTCATATAGAGTTTCATTTGGTTTCTGTGTGAACGTAACAATTTCTGCTTGAAGTCTTACGGCTTTAGATGCAGGAAAGAATTGTTTAAGAAATTTGTCAATTAAAACGTCCCATGTATCAATCGCCACTTCAGGTAACGATTCCAACCAATCTTTGGCTTCTCCCTTTAAAGTCCAGGGAAATAACATGAGATATATCTGTTCATCCTCCACTTCTCGGATTTTAAATAGTGTGCAGATCCTATTAAAGGTACGTAGATGTTCATTTGGATCTTCCTTCGGCGCACCACTAAATTGGCATTGATTAGTCACCATGTGTAGAATTTGTCCTTTGATTTCATAATCTGGCGCATTAATGTCTGGATGAGTAATTGCGTGACCTTGGCCAGTGCGTTTAGCTCTCATTCGGTCTTCCATACTTAAAGGTTCCAGATTCTCCATAATTGAATTTGTTGAATCGGTATCACTAGATGGTTCTGATTTAATGGTTCGTTCCTCAACAATCTCTGTTTGAATGATTGGTGGTTCCGGAGGAAAGTTTAGTGGTTCAGGATCTACGAACCGTTCCTGAATATTTTCTGGATTCTCAATTGTGAGGTTGGGTTCAAAAAATGGATTATCGGAAATTTGAACTGAAGTACTTGGTTGATTGGATGACTATTCTAAAGAAAAATCAACGGCGGTTATATTTGTTAAACGATGTCTTGATCGAGTTACAGGTGGTGAACGTACAAAAGGTGATGAACGTCTTGCTCGGTGCATTCACTGAATATCCTATTAGTTTTTAAAAGGAAAGAAAAATTATAATAAGTTATCCAATCAATAGACTTTTCTGATTTTGCCCACGTTTCGAATAGCCAAAAGATGCAGCAGAGGGGCAGGATTCGTTTGGTCTCAATATAATTGAGGACTGTTTGGCTCCAATAACCCGGTCCACGTACAAATCCAACTATTACTACGAACCAGAAAATTTTGATGTCTATTAATTTAACCACTCAAAATAAATTTTCGTAATTTTAAGAAATTTAGATAAGAAGTAGAAAAAATTCTAAGTCCTAAAAACTAGGATGGCGAGAAATAAGAGAGAAAAAGAGTTCGTCGCAAAAGGTCAAAAAAGAAAAAATGGTTGAAAAATAAAAGGTGACGGAAAAATAAAAGAAACTTATCAAAACTTAAAAAATACTTTACTAACCTAACCTTATTACTACAACTAACTTAAAATTATAATCGCAAATTAAGATTACTAATTGGAATGATAATTGATACATAGTAAAAGGTCTAAAAATATTAAAGCTTACAGGAAAAACTAAATACCAAATGGAAATAACTTAAAAAGAAACTAAAACTTAAAAAGGCGTCGCAAAATTCTAAAGCACCTAAATCTTAGTCTAAAGAAAAAGCACTTAAGGAATTCTACGGCAAAGCCTAAAAATCTAGGAGTAAAAATGACTATAGCAAAAACTAAGTTTAAAATTAAATATGAGCTAAAAAATAAATATTACGCTACAACGATTAAAAAGGTACAAAATATAAAAATATACAAAAAGTTGTAAAAAGTACAATTTTTATAAAAATATTATTTTTATATTATTTATTTAATAAAACTACTAATTTTACAATTTAATTAAAACTAATTTATACTAAATACATTAAATTAAATAAAAAGTAAAAATAAAAATAAAACTAATAATAATAATAATAATAATTAGGTTAAATAATAATTATAATTAATAATATCCCGTAATTAATGCTGGTTTAGGGCTTCCTGTCGCGTGTCAGATGGCCTCCGCGAGTTGCGGTGATTAATGAGGAAAACCCCGCGAGTCGCGGGGTTCAGAATTTCAGCTGACAGCTTACAATATTCGACGCGTTTTTCTTTATTTATTTATTTATTTTATTTTCTGTTTTTAATTTTTATTTAAATAAAAGATATTAAAATTAAACTTATATTTTTATAAACTAAAATAAAAATAAAGAAACTTATAAAACTTAAATATTTAACAAAATCTTAAAAATACATATATTTTTGTTTTTTCTTTTTATATTTTCGAATTTTTAAAACGTATTTTTACAAAAACGACTTTTAATAAAAGTAACTAAAAATCTTTTTTTTTTTTTTTATATTAGCGTTGCGCTTCCGGCTTTTAAGATAGGTCCCCGGCAGCGGCGCCAAAAATACTTGATGTGCAGCGGGGTGTATATAAAATAGTTATTATTTTACTAGGAAAAATTATTAAATACGATACAATTTTACACAAGATATTTATTTATTTATAGAATGGATATACTTAAACCTTGCTACAACACTTATAGGCAGTGTACCTAATCGTACAGTAGTGTAGTTTTTAGTAAGTCCGGTTCGTTCCACAGGGAAATCTTTAAACAAAGCTCAACGCTATATTAGTTTACTTTTATAAAAATACAAATATATATATAAGTAATATTATTATTATAAAGGGGGGTTTTTACCGTTTAATGACCGGTTTGTCGATTTTAAGATTTTAGTCGCAGTTAAAACCTAATGTAAAATATAAAATAAATACAAGACTTAAATTAAAGCGTAAAGTAAATAACGATAATGAAATTGCGAATAATAAAAATGCGATAAAATAAAATTGCGATAATTAAAAAGTACGATAATTAAAAATGCGATTAAATAACAATAAATAAAAGTGCGATAATTAGAAGTGCAATTAAATATAAAATAAAGGAAATTAAATTTGAAATAAAAGAATTATGCTTATTTAAACTTCCGTAATCATGATGTTTGACGTGTTGATTTTAGTTTTATGCCCATGGGTTAATTGTCCTTTGTCCTGGATTATTCAATATGTCCGTCTGGTTTTTGTCCATAACAGTCCATCAGTCATAAATATAAATTGCAAGTGTCCTTGTCAAATTATTATTATACCCGAAGTTAAATATTCCAACTAATTGGGGATTCGAATTGTAAACCAAGGTTTTACTACTTTGTTAACAATTACACCAATTACCCTTGAATGTAATTTCACCCCTGTTTTAATTATTCTAGTGGCTATTAATCCATTCCCGTGTCCGGTTAAATGAACGATTATTCGTACATATAAATACCCCGCCCATCGTGTCCGATCGAGTGTATATGGTAATTTATAGGGACGCCCAATTGTAAATCTTTATATTAACATTAACAAACTTTCATTTAGTTAAACAAATATAAAGCCCATTAATAGCCCATAGTCTAATTTCCACAAGTGTCGTTCTTTTATCCAAACCCCAATTATGGTACAAAGCCCAATTACCCAATTTTAGTAATTAGCCCAACATCATGATTACTTCGTTTTAAATAAGCATAATAATAACTTAGCTACGAGACATTAATATAAAAAGGTTGAACATAACTTACAATGATTAAAAATAGCGTAGCGTTACACAGACAGAATTTCGACTTACACCCTTACAACATTCGCTAACATACCCTTATTATTAGGATTTAAAATTAAAATTAAAATATAAATTATATATATATATATTACGTATATATTGAGAGAGAGATAGAAATAGAATATGAAATTTGATCAGAATTCGGTTTGCTTTATAGCCAGAGTTGAAATTTGGGGCTCCGCGACTCGCGGCAAAAACCCCTTCAATCTCCGCGAGTCGCGGAGATAGTATTTACAGCTCAGTCCTTGGAGTTTTCTCTGCCGACGGTTTTATATATATAAATATAATATATATATAATTAATATAATTAATTATATATTATATTATATTTATATACATAGTTAACTTGTAATTTTTAGTCCGTTGCGTCGAGCGTTAAGAGTTGACTCTGGTCCCGGTTCCGGATTTTCGAACGTCCTTGCGTACAATTTTATATTTTGTACTTTGCGTTTTGAATCTTGTACTCTTGTGATTTCGAGACGTTTCTTATCAATAATTGGAACCTTTTTGATTGTCTTTTGTACTTTTGAGCTTTTTGGTCGTTTGCGTCTTCAATTCGTCGAATCTGTCTTTTGTCTTCACCTTTTATTATTTAAACGAATATCACTTGTAAATAGAACAATTGCAACTAAAAGCTTGTCTTTCTTGAGGAATAATGCTATGAAATATATGTTCGTTTTTAGCATTATCAAATATTCCCACACTTGAGCGTTGCTTGTCCTCAAGCAATATTGTCTTGAAATACTAGAATCACTTCTTTATTCTTCACACTTTGTACATCAGTGATTTCTATACGGCGGTATAAACAATGGTAGTAACGATATGGTTTACAGTCCCACATGACTATAAAAATTTAGATCCATTAAGGAAATTGGATCTTTATGAAAACATTTGATCTTTTGAAAATTAAATCTAGTTTTTACCCTAGATAAGTTTTCCGGAATAACCCTTTACCGGTGTTTGCAAAATATTTTTGTGGGTTTGGTGGGTTTCAGATTTGAAAATTTTAGCTCAAACTTGCGGTTTTGTGTCACCCACTTGCTAACCTTGTATTTGGAAAGCAACACGTCCAGTTTACTTGTCCCGTATATTACCTTTCGGTAAACTACCGTCCGGTTGAAAGGAAAGCGTTGAACAAGCAACTGTTAAGGCAATGTCCCGTGACATGCTTTTGATTATGGTCTATAACGTGTCGGACGCAATTACTATCCTTGGTAGGAGCAATAGTAAAGCTCACCCTTATAATTTTTCGATCTGGCACAAGGTCCTGTCTTTGACCACTATGTAACCACCGTTCTTACGGTTGACACCCGATTTAGTTCAGGTGACCTAATGAATTCCAGGTGAATTCCTAGGATTTTACGTTCAATGGTAATGAACGCATTGAAAATAGGGTTTTCAGAAAACAAATCGGTTTGTAATTTTTGATCAAAATATTTTCTCGTTTAAGCTCGAGTTTAGATATCATTGAATTCCATGAGTTTGAATTCTCAATCTTTAAGGTCAATCTCTAGGATTGAGTAATATCAGTCTTAAAAGCTGATTTTTAATCTTTAAGGAGATTATCCTTTCTGGGGATCTGATTCATTAGTCTTATCCAGCTAATTTGCATGGTGCCCCCCCATTGTACGAGATAAATCCTTCTCATGGTTAGGATAAATCTGACCACTTGGCGACCCTGTTTAATGCTGAGGTCCGTGGATTTCCTGCTGATTTTAGTGATGACTTTTCTAGATTTTTCGTCAACCTACAGCTGGTCTGGACGACAACTTCATGACCTAAATCAAGAAGCGCGTGTCTTTTTCGGAAGACTTTACTTCCTTTTAATGATGGAATTGATTCATCGTGTAGATCCATCTCTTCTTTTCTTTCATTGGGTAAAACAGTTTAGTTTAGTCCAAAGCAAAAGTATTTTCAGTTATTTGTTACAGATATATGTGGCATATGTTTAAAATAACTTGGTAAATTTTCCCACACTTGGCTTTTTATTTTTCTTTTTATCGTCCTCTATTCCATTTTAAATGAATTTTAACATTTTAGTTTGTTTCTCAATTTATGTCCTTTCCGAGGTAACAATAATTTCGGTGTTAAAACCTAGTTTTATCGTTCATAAATATGTATAAACATGATTTGAATTCTTTTAATTGAAAAATTTTACTAGAATTGGGTAGTCAGTATATAAGACTAGGGCTGTTCTTTTTTATCAGAGAACACTAGATTCTAATACAACTACTGCTTTACTAGTATTTTTAATGGTAACCAAGTGTATAAAATAAAAATTTTTAAAATCCGAAAGAATTTAACCCCTTCCCACACTTAAGATCTTGCAATGCCCTCATTTGCAAGAAATCAGTAACAATTTAAATTATTGAGGGTGATTAGTGTGAAAATGATTAAATTTTTACCAAAGTTTCCAAATATATTGGCGTTTGTTTGCTGAATGATAAATGGTGCACATCATTTGTTCATTCCGTCTTGTTGTTATTTCACATATATTTTGCATCTTGTCGTCAAAATTACTTGCTTTTGCTGAACTTAATGCCAGTCTTTGAAAATGCGTTGTTTTACCCTGTTGTGTACATAAGATAAACTGCAAACATATATACATATTTTTGAAGTTTGGTTTATTACCCCACATTCAAAAATTATTAAAATCTAAGAATAAAAGTTAGATAATTATAAAAATGATTACAATATTAACAAAAATATTAAATGTATCAATAATTACAAATTACAAAATAAAAAAAATAATAAGTAAACTAAGGATGATATTGGTACCAATAGGGGTTCCAGGCATAACCATAAGTGCTATAGAATGCATCGGCAGGGTCATACGTAGGATATGGTGGCTGCATCTCTATCGACCAAGGAGGGAAGACGGGTTTCGGTGTAGGAATATAGTTTCTACCTATATGTTGACAATGCGCTATGATCTGGTTCTGATGAACTTGCCAATCTTCAAATGCTCTCTGTCTAGCATTTTCGTATTCCTGAGAAGCTATAAACCTATGCATTTCTTGCATCTCATTCCCCCCTCCTACATTACCTTGCTGCTGGTTTCTCTCCACCTGTGGATGTCTACCATGGTATCGTACTGCGGCGTTATTTCGCCTCTTCAAAACTTTCGCACCATGGTATACATTTAAACCTATAGTATCGCGGGGTTCCGGCTCTTCTAGTAATAATCCCCCCCGACTTATATCCACACCGAGATATTCACCAATCAAAGTAATAAAAATACCACCTCCTATTATGCTATGTGGTCGCATCCCCCGAACCATAGCTGATAAATAATAACCCACACAATATGGTATACTTACAGCGCTCTGTGGGTCTCGAATACACATATGGTAAAACAAATCTTGTTCATTTACCTTTTCTTTGTTCTTACCCCTTTGTGTAATCGAATTGGCTAAAAACCTATGTATCACTCTTAATTCGGCTCTATCTATATCCAAATAAGAGTAGTTTCCCCCTTTGAAACGGTGATGGCTTGTCATTTGACTCCACACACCGTGTGTATCAAAATTCTCATCTATCTTTCTACCGTTTAGTATCAATCCTCTACAATCGGCAGACGCTAACTCCTCAGGCGTATATATACGTAAAGCCTGAGCCATGTCCAGTAAAGACATGTGGCGCATCGAACCGCCTAACAAAAATCTAATAAAAGAACGATCGGTTAAACTAGCTACCCGATCATTCAACTCTATACTACATAACAACTCTTCACACCATACTTTATATACAGGTCTGCGTATGGTGAATAAACATATCCAGTCATTAAAAGAAGAATTACCATACCTCTGTACCAGTAATTCCCTAATTGGCCCGGCCAATTCTACAGCTTCTAAGGGTCCCCATTCTATGACCCTCGGTACCTCAACAACCTTGGAATGAAGAGTATGCAAACCCCGTTGATATTTTGGATAATCTATCCAAAGTCTGTCAAATCTCAGGTTCGGGTGCAACTCTTCCAAATGCATATCGGAAAAGGTCATGACTGGATGAGGTACATCCTGCTTGTAGTAGTTATCTACCTCCTGTTGTTCCAAATTCTCGGCAGGAGCATTGCGGGCTTGGGATGAAGATTCACCCCTTTCATTCTGCAAAACACATCAAACACAAATTTTGTGCATCCAAATATGCATTAGTGTCAGCAAAATCATCAATTAAAATAATTACAATGACATTATCAATTTATATCAAACTTAAGCTTATTTTCACATTTTTATCAAATCTACACTTTTTCAAATAAGCATATACGAAAATTTTCGCCAAGTTCATAAGCATTCAACTCAAATAACATGTCAAAATAATCATTACTAGCAATTAAACAAGTCTCAAATGGCATTATCTTTCAAAAATCAAGTTCATGAATTTTGGACTTGAAAAAGTCCACTTTAATTCTCAAAATCATGTTTAGGCTCAAAGTTTGGATCATTTAACTACCTAGACATGTTACACTACTCAATTTAGCAACAATTCATGACAAAAATCGGCCATAACCTGTTTATATCAAAAAGCCCCAAATTTGCTCAGGAACACAAACCCTAGATTACTCAAAATTTGAAGTTTAAGGCTTCTAATCATGTTAAACAGCATCAATCTAGGTTATACAAGCATAATACATAAACGATTTAAGTCTAATTACACTAAAAAGCATCAAAATCAAATTGGGGAAAAATAGCTCAAGAACACCTAATTTCGAATTAATGGTGTTTAGGTGTAGAAATTTACCGTTTTTCTTGAGTAATTTTTAGATAGCATCCTTCTCAACATGATTTTAGCAAAAAATTTGGTGATTAACGGTTAAAAATTGGGATTTTTGGGGGTGATTTTCGGGTTTTTTCGGGTGCAGTTTCGCAGTATTTTTCTGTGTTTTTGTTTGTGGGAGTGAACTGATCGTGCAGTTCTTTATATTTTTTTTTCTGATTTTTGATCCCTCCGCGAGTCGCGGAGGTTTTGTACTTCAAACTCCGCGAGTCGCGGAGTTTACTCTTTTTTTTTTTTTTTATATAATCTTTAACTTCTTAAAACAATTTAGTAATTAATTTTAAAATTTTTTTTCCCTTGTTATTTAGGATGAGGTCGTTTCGGATCGATGTCCTAGTCCGTCCCTCGACAAAATTTTAAAATTTGTCTTTTAAAAGCTAAGATTTTTGGGTTTTTTCAATGTTTTTGGCATACTCTAATTCAGTAAGATTAAAAATAATGATAATAAAAGTTCTCGTCCCTCCCTCGGGTAAAGCAATTTCGGTTCAAAGACCTAGTCTTCAACTTACGACGAATTTTAAAAATCATATTCTTAACTTAATGAGATAAAGTAAATTTTTGTTTTTAAATTCACACAACTTAAATATAAAATTCAAAATTAAAAAATTAAAAATTCACACCAAACTTAAAATTTGAAATGCATAAAATTAAAATTTCATATTTTAAAAATTAAAAATTCACACCAAACTTAATTTAAAAATTCATAAATTCATATCAAACTTATATTAATTTTTTTATATTTTAAATATATTGTTTTTACAAAGTTTACAATATTAATTTAAGATTTAAATATTAATTTTAAAAACATGGTAAAAATAAATTTAAAAATCTTTTTGTCTTTTTATCCCACTTTAATCAATCAAATATTATCAAAAATATGCGCCCCTCTTTTCGGTAAAGTAATTTCGGTTCCAAGACCTAATTTAACTCATGACGAATTTTTGAAATATTTTGGGTTGATTGATTAAAGATATTTATACCTTAAGAATAAACGTTAAATTTCGCAGTGATGTAATAAATTTTTGAATGATATCAATAATTTCGGTCGCCAAACCTAATTTTATTCAATACCAATTTAATACTTTTTAGCGAACAAATTAGCGTTTATTATCAAAAGGTTAAAAATAAAAATAAAAACTAAAAACTGTACAGACATACCTGTGAAATAGATTTCTTAGTTATATGATCTATTCCATTCATAAGATAGTCGGTTTAATTGATTTTCCATGGCTACATAGGCGTAACCTCGAGCATTCAGTGTCTTTTCTTCTAAACATATGAACGGTCCGTCTCTGCATAAAGTAACAAATTCGGTATTTGAATAGGTTTGATTATTTGAACATTTACCTCCATGTGACCATTTTCCGCATTTGTGACATCGTTCTAGGTGTCGTGCTCTTCTTTTCGCTGCGGATTTTGATTTTCCTTTACCAAATTGTAACTTATTATCTTCGCATCTGGATTCTTTTCTAACTCCGTCCATTCTTTCTCTGATTACTGATACTAATTCACTCGGTAGTACGTCATTATTTCTTTTAGTGATCAAAGCGTGTAGCATTAGACCATGGTTTAGTTCACAGGCAGTCTTCATTTCGTAAAAACCTAAAAAATAAAAATTCAGAATGGGGGGAGAAGACTAGTTCTTTAGGGTCTGCTAGGGAAAGACCATACGTGTTCCATTTTCGAGAACTACACGAAAACAGACAATCTAACTCTAACAGAAATACATATTATCCTTTAAAGACTTGATTCTCCCCACACTTAGTTAGCTGTGGTATCGAAATTGTGATTAACTTCGTTGTCGACTTCCATCGGACCATGTATGTAATGTTTAACTCTGTGACCATTAACTTTAAATTCAATCCCATTTGAATTTATCAATTCTATCGTTCCGTATGGGAAAACTCTTTTGACTATGAATGGTCCAGACCATCTTGATTTCAATTTTCCAGGAAATAGCTTGAATCGTGAATTGAAAAGAAGAACTCTGTCTCCTTCTTTAAATTCTTTTGAACTTCTGATTCTTTTATCATGCCATTTCTTCGTTCTTTCTTTATAGATTAACGAATTTTCGTATGCTTCATGTCTTAATTCTTCTAATTCGTTTAGTTGACTTAATCGTAGACGTCCGGCTTCATGTAAATCAAGATTACATGTCTTCAAAGCCCAAAATGCTTTGTGTTCAATTTCTACTGGAAGATGACATGCTTTTCCATAAACAAGTCTAAAAGGTGTGGTTCCAATTGGAGTTTTGTAGGCTGTTCTAAAAGCCCAGAGTGCATCCTCCAATTTAATGGACCATTCCTTCGGATTTGATCCTACGGTTTTCTCTAGAATACGTTTTAAAGCTCGGTTGGTATTTTCAACTTGTCCACTTGTTTGTGGATGATATGCGGTGGAGATTTTATGAGTTACTCCATATCTTTTAAGAACTTTCTCAAGTTGATTATTACAGAAATGAGTACCCCGATCACTTATTAAAGCTTTCGGTGTTCCAAACCTTGCAAAAAGACGTTTTAAAAAGTTGACTACAACTCGTGCATCGTTAGTTGGGAGAGCTTGTGCTTCCGCCCATTTAGATACATAATCAATGGCTACGAGTATATATAGATTATTATGAGATTTTGGAAATGGACCCATAAAGTCAATACCCCAAATGTCAAATACTTCACATACTTGGATGACATTTTGTGGCATTTCATCACGTTGACTTATTTTTCCGGCCCTTTGACATGCATCACAGGATTTGCAAAGAAGGTGTGCGTCTTTGTAAATTGTAGGCCAATAGAATCCAGCTTCATAAACTTTTCTTGCTGTTAGTTGAGGCCCATAATGCCCTCCTGTTGGTCCTGTGTGACAATGGTTTAATATTTTACTAGCTTCATCTCCAAATACACATCGGCGTATTATTCCATCGGGACAACTTTTAAACAGATGTGGATCTTCCCAGAAATAGTGTTTTATATCACTGAAGAATTTCTTTCGTTTTTGGTACGATAATCCTTTTTCAAGGAATCCACAAACTAAGTAGTTTGCATAGTCTGCAAACCATGGGATTTCTTTATAATCTATCTTCAATAGATATTCATCAAGAAAGTTGTCTTGTATGGCTGATTCATTCAGAACTTCTAATTCGGGATTTTCAAGACGAGAAAGATGATCAGGGGCGAGATTTTCTGCTCCTCTTTTATCTCGGATTTCAATATCAAACTCTTGTAAGAGTAAGATCCAACGGATTAATCTTGGTTTAGCATCTTGTTTTGAAAATAGGTATCTAAGAGCAGAATGGTCGGTATAGACCACCGTTTTTGCTAGAACGAGATATGATCGAAATTTGTCAAAAGCAAAGACAATAGCAAGGAGTTCTTTTTCAGTAGTTGTATAGTTCGTTTGTGCTCCTTGTAATGTCTTACTAGCATAATATATAGGTTGAAATCATTTTTCAATCCTTTGTCCTAAAACGGCTCCCATTGCAAAATCACTTGCATCGCACATTAGTTCAAATGGTAGATTCCAATTTGGTGTTATCATGATCGGCGCATTAGTGAGTTTTTCTTTAAGAATATTAAAAGATTTGATACACTCATCTGAAAAGATGAATGGCGCATCCTTTTCTAGGAGTTTATTCATAGGAGTGGCAATTTTAGAAAAATCTTTTATGAAACGTCGGTAAAAACCGGCATGCCCTAGAAAACTCCTAACTCCTCTAACATTGGTGGGATGTGGAAGTTTAGCAATTACATCTACTTTAGCTCTATCCACTTCAATTCCTTCTTTTGAAATTTTATGTCCAAGAACGATGCCTTCTTTAACCATGAAATGGCATTTCTCCCAATTAAGTACTAGATTTGATTTTTCGCATCTAATTAGCATTCGTTCCAGATTAACTAGACATGATTTAAATGTATCACCGAAGACTGAAAAGTCATCCATGAAAACTTCCATGCATTCTTCTATCATGTCGTGAAAAATCGCCATCATACACCTTTGAAAGGTTGCAGGGGCGTTACAAAGTCCAAATGGCATGCGTTTGTAAGCAAAAGTACCATAAGGGCACGTGAATGTTGTTTTCTCTTGATCCTCGGGTGCTATTGGAATTTGAAAATATCCGGAAAATCCATCTAGAAAACAATAATAACTATTTCCGGCTAATCTTTCCAACATTTGATCTATGAAAGGTAAGGGAAAGTGATCTTTTCTGGTGGCGTCATTTAATTTTCTATAATCAATACATACACGCCATCCTGTTACAGTCCTAGTAGGAATAAGCTCATTTTTCTCATTTGTAATGACAGTCATGCCACCCTTCTTAGGCACGCATTGAACTGGGCTTACCCATGGACTATCAGAAATTGGATATATCAAACCTGCATCTAGCAGTTTAATAATTTCCTTTTTAACAACATCTTGCATATTAGGATTTAGTCTTCGTTGGCGTTGCACATACGTTTTATGACCTTCTTCCATAAGGATTTTATGTGTGCAATACGAAGGACTTATTCCTTTAATATCATGAATCTTCCATGCAATGGCTGGTTTAGGAGCTTTCAACACAGAAATGAGTTGTGATTTCTCATTTTTAGTAAGAGAAGACGATATTATTACAGGTAATTCAGATTCACCATGTAAATAAGCGTATTCCAAATGGTTTGGAAGTGGCTTTAACTCTAATTTCGGAGGTTCTTCTATCGATGATTTATATCGATATCTGTCTTCTTCTTTTAGCATTTGAATTTCTTCTGTTGTTGGTTCATATCCATTAGCTATAAGTGTAGCTAACATTTCAGCTTCATCAATTGGTTCATTACCTTCTCCTAAAGAACATTCTCCTGTTCCTTGTAATTCTGGAAATTCTTCTAATAATTCTGCATGTGCATCTATAGTTTGAATATAATAACATGTATCATCTGCAGATTGTGGTTGTTGCATTGCTCTATCAACTGAAAAGGTAACACTCTCATCCTCTATTCTTAGGGTCAGTTTCTTACCGAACACGTCTATCATTGCTTTAGCCGTGTTTAAGAATGGTCTTCCTAATATGAGAGGAACTTGAGAATCTTCTTCCATGTCCAAAACAACAAAATCTACTGGAAATACTAAATTACCAACTTTAACTAGCATGTTCTCCATTATCCCTCTAGGATATTTTATTGATCTATCGGCCAGTTGTATGCTTATTCTAGTTGGTTTCAATTCTACAAGGTCTAGTTTAGCGTATAGTGAATACGGCATTAGATTTATACTAGCACCTAAGTCTGCCAATGCTTCTATTGAACTAAGACTACCCAGAAAATATGGAATTGTGAAACTTCCTGGATCAGATAGTTTTTCTGGTATCTTATTCAACAGCACTGCTGAACAATTAGCATTCATAGTAACAGCCGAGAGTTCTTCCATTTTCTTTCTATTTGAGATTAGATCTTTCAAGAATTTAGCATATCTAGGCATTCCTGAAATCACATCAATGAAAGGAAGATTTACATTTATCTGTTTAAACATATCCAAGAATTTGGATTGCTCGGCTTCAAGTTTTTCTTTCTTCATTTTACTCGGGTAAGGAAGTGGTGGTTGGTATGGTTTAACATAAGGTTTATCCTTAACTGTGTTATCTTCATTAACCTTTTCAACTACCGGTTCTTTTTCCTTATCTTGATTAGGTTGTGGTTCTTGTGGAGTAGGAATAGTTTCATCAGAAGTTACAGGTATTTCAGGTGATTTAAGTGTTGTACCACTTCTTGTGGTAATAGCTTTAGCTGTTTCATTCCGGGGGTTAGCATTTGTATCGCTTGGTAAACTTCCCGGTTTTCTTTCACCTATTAACCTTGCTAGGTTACTTACTTCTTGTTCCAGATTTTGAATAGAAGCTTGTTGATTTCTAAATGCTTGAGCATTTTGTTCATTGGTTTGTTTCTGAGATGTGAAAAACTGCGTTTGAGTTTCAACTAGCTTCGTCATCATATCTTCTAAATTCGGCTTTTTATCATCGGTTTGTTGTGGTGGTTTGTTTTGAAAATTCGGTCTTTGCTGATTGTAAGTATTATTGGATACTTGTTGATTGCTAGGACCTTGTTGGTTGTTGTATGGAATATTTTGGTTATAATTCTGGTTTTGATTGTAAATCGGTCTTGGCGGTTGATAATTATTCTGATAATTATTTCCAGGCCTTTGGTTTATGTATGAAATATTCTCTTTTTGTTCCATTGTTAATTCAATACTGAGACAATCTTTTGTCAAATGTGGTCCTCCACACTGCTCACAACTAATTCGTATAGCATGAATATCTTTAGTCATCTTTTCCATTCGTCTCTCGAAAGCATCTATCTTTGCCGAAATGGAATCTAAGTCATGGCTAGAATCGGCTCTAGCTGCTTTAGATGATCTAATGATATCTTTTTCTTAGTGCCACTCATGTGAGTGGGAAGCAGTATTATCAATAATTTTGTAAGCATCAGTTTCGGTTTTCTTCATAATAGAACCACCAGCTGCTATTACTATGTCTTTTCTTGTAGTGATGTCGCATCCTCGGTAAAATATTTGTACTATTTGACAGGTGTCTAAACCATGTTGCGGACATCCTCTTAATAACTTTCCATATCTTGTCCACGCCTCATATAGAGTTTCATTTGGTTTCTGTGTGAACGTAACAATTTCTGCTTGAAGTCTTACGGCTTTAGATGCAGGAAAGAATTGTTTAAGAAATTTGTCAATTAAAACGTCCCATGTATCAATCGCCCCTTCAGGTAACGATTCCAACCAATCTTTGGCTTCTCCCTTTAAAGTCCAGGGAAATAACATGAGATATATCTGTTCATCCTCCACTTCTCGGATTTTAAATAGTGTGCAGATCCTATTAAAGGTACGTAGATGTTCATTTGGATCTTCCTTCGGCGCACCACTAAATTGGCATTGATTAGTCACCATGTGTAGAATTTGTCCTTTGATTTCATAATCTGGCGCATTAATGTCTGGATGAGTAATTGCGTGACCTTGGCCAGTGCGTTTAGCTCTCATTCGGTCTTCCATACTTAAAGGTTCCAGATTCTCCATAATTGAATTTGTTGAATCGGTATCACTAGATGGTTCTGATTTAATGGTTCGTTCCTCAACAATCTCTGTTTGAATGATTGGTGGTTCCGGAGGAAAGTTTAGTGGTTCAGGATCTACGAACCGTTCCTGAATATTTTCTGGATTCTCAATTGTGAGGTTGGGTTCAAAAAATGGATTATCGGAAATTTGAACTGAAGTACTTGGTTGACTGGATGACGATTCTAAAGAAAAATCAACGGCGGTTATATTTGTTAAACGATGTCTTGATCGAGTTACAGGTGGTGAACGTACAAAAGGTGATGAACGTCTTGCTCGGTGCATTCACTGAATATCCTATTAGTTTTTAAAAGGAAAGAAAAATTATAATAAGTTATCCAATCAATAGACTTTTCTGATTTTGCCCACGTTTCGAATAGCCAAAAGATGCAGCAGAGGGGCAGGATTCGTTTGGTCTCAATATAATTGAGGACTGTTTGGCTCCAATAACCCGGTCCACGTACAAATCCAACTATTACTACGAACCAAAAAATTTTGATGTCTATTAATTTAACCACTCAAAATAAATTTTCGTAATTTTAAGAAATTTAGATAAGAAGTAGAAAAAATTCTAAGTCCTAAAAACTAGGATGGCGAGAAATAAGAGAGAAAAAGAGTTCGTCGCAAAAGGTCGAAAAAGAAAAAATGGTTGAAAAATAAAAGGTGACGGAAAAATAAAAGAAACTTATCAAAACTTAAAAAATACTTTACTAACCTAACCTTATTACTACAACTAACTTAAAATTATAATCGCAAATTGAGATTACTAATTGGAATGATAATTGATACATAGTAAAAGGTCTAAAAATATTAAAGCTTACAGGAAAAACTAAATACCAAATGGAAATAACTTAAAAAGAAACTAAAACTTAAAAAGGCGTCGCAAAATTCTAAAGCACCTAAATCTTAGTCTAAAGAAAAAGCACTTAAGGAATTCTACGGCAAAGCCTAAAAATCTAGGAGTAAAAATGACTATAGCAAAAACTAAGTTTAAAATTAAATATGAGCTAAAAAATAAATATTACGCTACAACGATTAAAAAGGTACAAAATATAAAAATATACAAAAAGTTGTAAAAAGTACAATTTTTATAAAAATATTATTTTTATATTATTTATTTAATAAAACTACTAATTTTACAATTTAATTAAAACTAATTTATACTAAATACATTAAATTAAATAAAAAGTAAAAATAAAAATAAAACTAATAATAATAATAATAATAATTAGGTTAAATAATAATTATAATTAATAATATCCCGTAATTAATGCTGGTTTAGGGCTTCCTGTCGCGTGTCAGATGGCCTCCGCGAGTTGCGGTGATTAATGAGGAAAACCCCGCGAGTCGCGGGGTTCAGAATTTCAGCTGACAGCTTACAATATTCGACGCGTTTTTCTTTATTTATTTATTTATTTTATTTTCTGTTTTTAATTTTTATTTAAATAAAAGATATTAAAATTAAACTTATATTTTTATAAACTAAAATAAAAATAAAGAAACTTATAAAACTTAAATATTTAACAAAATCTTAAAAATACATATATTTTTGTTTTTTCTTTTTATATTTTCGAATTTTTAAAACGTATTTTTACAAAAACGACTTTTAATAAAAGTAACTAAAAATCTTTTTTTTTTTTTTTATATTAGCGTTGCGCTTCCGGCTTTTAAGATAGGTCCCCGGCAGCGGCGCCAAAAATACTTGATGTGCAGCGGGGTGTATATAAAATAGTTATTATTTTACTAGGAAAAACTATTAAATACGATACAATTTTACACAAGATATTTATTTATTTATAGAATGGATATACTTAAACCTTGCTACAACACTTATAGGCAGTGTACCTAATCGTACAGTAGTGTAGTTTTTAGTAAGTCCGGTTCGTTCCACAGGGAAATCTTTAAACAAAGCTCAACGCTATATTAGTTTACTTTTATAAAAATACAAATATATATATAAGTAATATTATTATTATAAAGGGGGGTTTTTACCGTTTAATGACCGGTTTGTCGATTTTAAGATTTTAGTCGCAGTTAAAACCTAATGTAAAATATAAAATAAATACAAGACTTAAATTAAAGCGTAAAGTAAATAACGATAATGAAATTGCGAATAATAAAAATGCGATAAAATAAAATTGCGATAATTAAAAAGTACGATAATTAAAAATGCGATTAAATAACAATAAATAAAAGTGCGATAATTAGAAGTGCAATTAAATATAAAATAAAGGAAATTAAATTTGAAATAAAAGAATTATGCTTATTTAAACTTCCGTAATCATGATGTTTGACGTGTTGATTTTAGTTTTATGCCCATGGGTTAATTGTCCTTTGTCCTGGATTATTCAATATGTCCGTCTGGTTTTTGTCCATAACAGTCCATCAGTCATAAATATAAATTGCAAGTGTCCTTGTCAAATTATTATTATACCCGAAGTTAAATATTCCAACTAATTGGGGATTCGAATTGTAAACCAAGGTTTTACTACTTTGTTAACAATTACACCAATTACCCTTGAATGTAATTTCACCCCTGTTTTAATTATTCTAGTGGCTATTAATCCATTCCCGTGTCCGGTTAAATGAACGATTATTCGTACATATAAATACCCCGCCCATCGTGTCCGATCGAGTGTATATGGTAATTTATAGGGACGCCCAATTGTAAATCTTTATATTAACATTAACAAACTTTCATTTAGTTAAACAAATATAAAGCCCATTAATAGCCCATAGTCTAATTTCCACAAGTGTCGTTCTTTTATCCAAACCCCAATTATGGTACAAAGCCCAATTACCCAATTTTAGTAATTAGCCCAACATCATGATTACTTCGTTTTAAATAAGCATAATAATAACTTAGCTACGAGACATTAATATAAAAAGGTTGAACATAACTTACAATGATTAAAAATAGCGTAGCGTTACACGGACAGAATTTCGACTTACACCCTTACAACATTCGCTAACATACCCTTATTATTAGGATTTAAAATTAAAATTAAAATATAAATTATATATATATATTACGTATATATTGAGAGAGAGATAGAAATAGAATATGAAATTTGATCAGAATTCGGTTTGCTTTATAGCCAGAGTTGAAATTTGGGGCTCCGCGACTCGCGGCAAAAACCCCTTCAATCTCCGCGAGTCGCGGAGATAGTATTTACAGCTCAGTCCTTGGAGTTTTCTCTGCCGACGGTTTTATATATATAAATATAATATATATATAATTAATATAATTAATTATATATTATATTATATTTATATACATAGTTAACTTGTAATTTTTAGTCCGTTGCGTCGAGCGTTAAGAGTTGACTCTGGTCCCGGTTCCGGATTTTCGAACGTCCTTGCGTACAATTTTATATTTTGTACTTTGCGTTTTGAATCTTGTACTCTTGTGATTTCGAGACGTTTCTTATCAATAATTGGAACCTTTTTGATTGTCTTTTGTACTTTTGAGCTTTTTGGTCGTTTGCGTCTTCAATTCGTCGAATCTGTCTTTTGTCTTCACCTTTTATTATTTAAACGAATATCACTTGTAAATAGAACAATTGCAACTAAAAGCTTGTCTTTCTTGAGGAATAATGCTATGAAATATATGTTCGTTTTTAGCATTATCAATTATTCAATATGTCCATACGGATTTTTCCATAATAGTCCATCAGTCATAATCATAAAATGCGGAAGTCTTCGTCAAATTATTCTTATTTCCGACGTCAAATATTCCAACTAATTGGGAATTCGAATTGTAACAAGGTCTTAATACTTTGTTTAATGAATACACCAGGTTATCGACTGCGTGTAATCCAAGGTTTTATTACTTTGTTAACAATTACACCAATTATCCTTGTATGTAATTCACCCCTGTTTCAACAAGTCTATTAACTATTAATCCAGTTCCGTGTCCGGTCAAATGAATAATTATTGGTATTTAAAGATATCCCGCCCACCGTACTCAGTCAAACGTATGTGGTTATATATAAATACGTCAAATTATAAGTCTATATATTAAATTAACGAGGTATCGTTTAGTTAATATAAAGCCCATTAATAGCCCATAGTCTAATTTCCACAAGTGTCGTTCTTTTATCCAAACCCCAATTATGGTACAAAGCCCAATTACCCCGTCTTTAATATTTAGCCCAACATCACGATTACTTCGGATTAAATAAGCATAATAATAACTTAGCTACGAGACATTAATTTAAAAAGGTTGAACATAACTTACAATGATTAATAATAGCGTAGCGTTACACGGACAGAATTTCGACTTACACCCTTTCAACATTCGCTAACATACCCTTATTATTAGAATTAAAATTAAAATTAAAATTAAAATATTATATATATATATATATATATATATATATATATATATATATATATATATATATATATACGAGTGAGAGATAGATTGAAAAAGTGGTACAAAACTCGGCAGATTTCGTGGCCTTTTATTGGCAGATTCTGAAATGACTGATCCGCTATCGCGAAGCAATTGTGCCTTTCAGCTCCGAGATCGCGAAGGCACGCCTTCTAGCTCACCAACTTTTGGCCATTTGCTTGTCGACGTTATATTATATAATATAATATATATATAATTTTAGATAATTATTTATATATTATATTATATTCTTGTGCATAGTTGACTTGTAATTTTTGGTCCGTTGCGTCGCGTGCTGAAAGTTGGTTCATGTCTCGGTTCCAGATTTTCGAACGCCTTTTCGTACGATTTAATATCTTGTACTTTGCGTTTAGCAACTCGTACTCTTGTAATTTTTAGACGTTCCTCATCAATAATTTGAACCTCTTTGATTGTATTTTGTACTTTTTAGCTTTTTGGTTGTTTGCGTCTTTAATTCGTCGAATCTGCCTTTTGTCTTCACCTTTTATTATTTAAACGAATATCAATTATAAATAGGACAATTACAACTAAAAGCTTGTCTTTCTTGACGGATAATGCTATGAAATATATGTTCGTTATTATCATTATCAAATATTCCCACACTTGAGCGTTGCTTGTCCTCAAGCAATATAGTCTTGAAATAAAAATACTAGAATCACTTCTTTATTCTTCACATTTTGTACATCAGTGATTTCTATACGGCGGTATGAACAATGGTAGTAACGATGTGGTTTACAGTCCCACATGACTATGAAAATTTAGATCCTTTAAGGAAATTGGATCTTTATGAAAACATTTGATCTTTTAAAAATTTAATCTAGCTTTTACCCTAGATAAGTTTTCCAGAATAACACTTCAACGGTGTTTGCAAATTGTTTTTGTGGGTTTTGTGGGTTTCAGATTTGAAAATTTTAGCTCAAAACTTGCGGTTTTGTGTCACCCACTTGCTAACCTTGTATTGGGAAAGCAACACGTCCAGTTTACTTGCTCCGTATATTACCTTTCGGTAAACTACCGTCCAGTTGTAAAGGAAAGCGTTGAACAAGCAACTGTTAAGGCAATGTCCCGTGACATGCTTTTAATTATGGTCTATAACGTGTCGGATGCAATTACTATCCTTTGTAGGAGCAATAGTAAAGCTCACCCTTATAGTTTTTCGGTCTGGCACAAGGTCCTGTTTTTGACCATGCTATGCAACCACCGTTCTTACGGTTGACACCCGATTTGGTTCAGGTGACCTAATGAGGTGAATTCCTAGGATTTTACATTCAATGGTAATGAACGCATTGAAAATAGGTTTTCAGAAAACAAATCGGTTTTAATTTGATCAAAATATTTTCTCGTTCAAGCTCGAGTTTAGATATCATCGAATTCCATGAGTTTATAATTCTCAATCTTTAAAGTAAATCTCAAGGATTGAGTAATATCAGGCTTAAAAGCTGATTTTTAATCTGTAAGGAGATTATCCTTTCTGGGGGTCTGATTCATTAGTCTTATCAAGCTAATTTGCACGGTGCCCTCCCCATTTTACGAGACAGATCCTCTCATGGTTAGGATAAGTCTGACCACATAGCGACCCTGTTTTATGCTGAGGTCCGTGGATTTCCTGCTGATTTTAGTGATGACTTTTCTAGATTTTTCGTCAACCTACAGCTGGTCTGGACGACAACTTCCTGACCTAAATCAAGAAGCGCGTGTCTTTTTCGGAAGACTTTACTTCCTTTTAATGATGGAATTGATTCATCGTGTAGATCCATCTTTTCTTTCAAAGGTATTACAATAAATCGGGTAAAACTGATAAAATTGTCCAAAACAAAAGTATCTTCAATTATTTGTACAAAAATATGTGATATATGTTTTAAATAACTTGGTAAATTTTCTCACACTTGGCTTTTATTTTCTTTTATTTTCCTTTTTATTGTCCTCTATTCCATTTTAAATGAATTCTAACATTTTGGGTTGTTTCTCAATTTATGTCCTTTCCGAGGTAACAATAATTTCGGTGTTAACACCTAGTTTTATCGTTCATAAATTTGTATAAACATGATTTTGAGTTCATTTACTTGAAAATTTTGAAATTTTTTTACTAGAATTGGGTAGTCAGTATATAAGACTAGGGCTGTTCTTTATTATCAGAGAGCACTAGATTCTAATACAACTACTGCGTTACTAGTATTTTTAATGGTAACCAAGAGTTTAAATTAAAATTTTAAAAATCCGAAAGAATTTAACCCCTTCCCACACTTAAGATCTTGCAATGCCCTCATTTGCAAGAAATCAGTAACAATTTAAATTATTGAGGGTGATTAGCGTAGAAAAATGATTAAATTTTACCAAAGTTTTCAAACATATTGGCGTTTGTTTTAAAAGCAAAGATTTTTGGTTTTTTTAATGTTTTGGCACACTTTAATTCAATAAGATTAAAAATAATGATAATAAAATTTTCCGTCCCTCTCTCGGGTAAAGCAATTTCGTTCCAACGACCTAGTTTTCAACTCACGACAAATTTTAAATATCAAATTTTTAACTTAATGAAATAAACTAAATTTTTGTTTTTAAATTCACACCAAACTTAAATTTAAAATGCATAAAATTTCATATTAATATTATTAATATTTTCGTACATTAATTTTACAAACTTATATTAAAAATATTAATTTTTAAAATACTTAAAAACTTAAATATATTGATTTTAAAAATTTACATTAATAATTTAATATTTATATATTAATTTTAAAAACAAGGTAAAAATTAAAATGAAAAATCTTTTTGGTCTTTTATCCCACTTTAATCAATCAAATATTATCAAAAATATACGCCCCTCTTTTTGGTAAAGTAATTTCGGCTATATTACCTAGTTTTACTCCTGATGAATTTTTGAAATATTTTGGGTTGATTGATTAAAGATATTTATACCTTAAGAATAAACGGTAAATTTCGCAGTGATGTAATAAATTTTTGTATGAGATCAAAAATTTAAGTCGCAAAACCTAATTTTATTGAGTATCAATTTAATACTTTATAGCGAACAATTTAGCGTTTAATATCAAATGGTTAAAAGCAAAATAAAAATAATAAAAACTGTACATACTTACCTGTAAGATAGAATTCTCAGTGACCTGCTTTAGCCCAATCATAAGATAGTCGGACTAATTGGTTTTCCATAGCTACATAGGCGTAACCTCGAGCATTCAACGATTTTTCTTCGAAACATATGAACGGTAACAGTCCTTCTCTGCATAAAGCAACGAACTCGGTATTGGAATATGTCTGATTCGTCGAGCATTTTCCTTCGTGTGACCATTTTCCGCATTTGTGACATCTTTCAAGGTGTCGTGCTCTTTTTTTCGCTGCGGATTTTGATTTTCCTTTACCAAAATGTAACTTATTATGATCGTTTCTGAGTTCTTTTCTTACTCCGTCCAATTTGGCTCTTATTACTGATACCAGGTCACTCGGGAGTGTGTCATTATTACATTTAGTGATCAAAGCATGTAGCATTAGACCATGGTTCAGATCAAAGGAATTCTTCATCTCGTAAAACCTAAAAAAAATAAAAATTCAGAATGGGGGGAGAAGACTAGTTCTTTAGGGTCTGCTAGGGAAAGACCATTCGGATTCCATTCTCGAGAACTACACGAAAACAGAATATCTAACTCTAACAGAAATACATATTACCCTAAAAAGATTCGAACCTCCCCACACTTAGTTAGATGTGGTGTTGAAATTGTGATTGACTTCATTGTCAACTTCCATCGGACCATGTATGTAATGTTTAACTCTGTGACCATTAACTTTAAATTCAATCCCATTTGAATTTATTAACTCTATTGTTCCGTATGGGAAAACTCTTTTGACTATAAATGGTCCAGACCATCTTGATTTCAATTTTTCAGGAAATAGCTTGAATCTTGAATTGAAAAGAAGAACTCTGTCTCCTTCTTTAAATTCTTTTGAACTTCTAATTCTTTTATCATGCCATTTCTTCGTTCTTTCCTTATAGATTAAGGAATTTTCATATGCCTCAATTCTTAATTCTTCTAATTCGTTTAGTTGACTTAATCGTAGACGTCCGGCTTCATGTAAATCAAGATTACATGTCTTCAAAGCCCAAAATGCTTTGTGTTCAATTTCTACTGGAAGATGACATGCTTTTTCGTAAACGAGTCTAAAAGGTGTGGTTCCAATTTGTCACGACCCGGAAAATTTCGACTAATTTTAAACCAAACTCTTGATACGATAGTATAATTTCAACACGATAAGCAAAGTCTGTTAGGTTGAGTCTCAAAATTTTGAAACTATTTTAATAAATTAATATTATCATTACTTCTATTATTTTTATCATTATTAATAACAATATTATTATTATTATTATTAATATATCTATTTATTAGTATTAAAAATATATAATGGGTAAAAACAGATATTATAAGAGATTTAGATCATAATCTATTTTGTATTTATTTGTTTGTCTTTCGTTTCTTTTTCTTTTGCTCGTGAATTAGTGACAAACCAGTTTTCTGCATAAAACAAGAAACCACCTCATATTATGGATAACAGGTCATTCGATTTTTTTTATTTTTTTCCATCTGTATCAAGTATAAATGTTATTAGCTGTTATCATCTGTTTAAATAAAAGTGAAAATAATAGGAGCAACACTATATCTTTCTACATATATCTCTCTACATATATCCCTCTTCTCCTTCTATTTAACCGTGATCAAACCAACATCTTCAATCGTTACCTACACCACCCAACAACACCCTCATCACACTCTCTCTACCTCCTAGTCACTATCTCTTCCATTGAATCACCATGATGAATACCACCTTCTATCTCTCTAACTCATCTCTTCTTTTCTTTAAATATACGCCACCACGACCACCCTAGTAATCACCATCATATTGGCAATTACCTCCAACGGGTCACCTCCAACGGGTCACCTCCACCAGGAGCCGCCACCATCCTTACCACCGGAACAACCTTCAACCACTCTAGTAAACCATCATGAATCGTCACCCTATTAATTCTATTTCTATCGTGAGACCTCCATCACTCAACACCCGATACCACCATGGACAACTTATAATTCTTATCTCCTACGAACACCAATCAAACCACTTCATCTTTATAAACCCATCACCAATTCAATTTTCTGTTTAACCCAAGTCCACAGTCACCATGGAAACCCGTCACCACCATTGGAAATAGCTGCTGTAGCAGCTGTAAAACACAACCCCAACCATCGTGTTCCTCTTTTCCCTCTATCGAACACCACATAACCTTCACCATCGAGCTTCACCATAATTCCAACCGCCACTGTTTCTGTTTCCTTCTCGTTACTATTACTGTACGCAACCATCACCCTCACCTCCATTTTCATTCAAGACCAAACCCACTTGAATTGATTAAATTGCTACGCTTTTGTTTCTTTTCGAAAATCACCAAGAGACATCACCACATATAGGTTTACTTGTCTTCTGTTACAACTACAACCCAAGCAACACCTTGATAATTACTACTATTCAGTTTTATGCTAAACCATCGAAACCCAACAAAACCATCACCGAATACCCTTTGTTGCTTGTATTTTTATTTGAAACTTGAAACGCTTTTACTGTTTCATTTTCTATTTTCAATCCAACCAAAACGAGCTACTGCTGCAATAATTGCCCACTTATGTTTCAGTTTTAAATAAAGACAATGATGATTGATGCTTAGGTTATGAGGACGATGAGCTATAAAGGAGAAACGAATGTGTTGTTCCTGTGTTACCAGACAAACCCTACCATCCACAAATACATCGCGTAATTTATTTAATTTTGTTAATGGACTCGTGATCCTGTTGGGGAATATTGGGCCGAGCTGTTATGTATAATACTTGTGGTCCGCTATGTTTTCATGTTGGGCCGTAAAGGTCTAGTTGTTTTAGATTGGGCTGCTAAATGGTTTCCCACGATTGATATTTCTGACCCGTATCAATGATGATGAGTATTGATGCGAAGTAGATGATGAATCATGATAATAGATGATGTAATGAAATAAAGATAATAATGATATACGATGTTGATAATGTTATTAATACTTGATGAAGATGTGATGAAATGATTAAGATGATGATGATATATGATATTTGATGACGACAATAAATGATACAATGATAATGATGATGAATGGTTTATAGAATGAAGAAAATAGACATAGAAAACGGGTTAAATAAATTCGGTTATGAAATGAACAGAAAAGCGGGAATAGCTGTATAGTTAAAGGGTATTTCGGGTTAGCGGGACGTCGCGGGTTCAAACCCGGACTTGGGCATCTTTAAGAACTACTTCTTTGAGGTAGTATTACTATTACCATTGCTATTATTATTTTTATTATTTTTATTATTATCATTAAAATGAGCAATTGGATTATTATTACTATTGATATTATTATTAGTAATATCCTTAAAATTTTCATTTTTGAAATTAATATTATTAACAAAGGTATTTTATTAAAATTATCATTTTCATTATCATTATAAGTATTATTATTTTTATAACCATTACTAACATTATTATTATTATTACTTTTATTTTTACTACTTTTATTATTATTATTTCCATATAACATTTTTATCATTTTATTATTAGTATTATTATTATTATTATTAAAAGTATTATCACTTTTATTATTATAATTATTATTTTTTTTAACAAACAAATGTTATCTATATAAAAATATAGTACAAGTCAACTAATATTACATACTAATATGTTTTTAATAATATATTACCATTTATATTGATAAAACTTTAATTAAATTATAAATCATATATGTATTATAAGTATAATTATATTTAAAGATACTAAAGTTAATAAATTATAAAATATAAGTAAACTTAATTGATTAAATAGGATATGTGTTAATATATATGCAACTGATATAGGTTCGTGAATCCGAGACCAAACCCTATGCTTGTTCAATGACGTCATATGTATTTTTACTACAAAATACAGTATGGTGAGTTTCATTTGCTCCCTTTTATATATATTTTTGGGACTGAGAATACATGCGCTGTTTTTATAAATGTTTTACGAAAGAGGCACAAGTACTAAAACTAATTCTATGTGGGTTTAAACCAGAAATATACCCTTAGCTTGGTAACATTAAACTACTTGTCTATGTACGATAGGCGCGAATCCTAAAGATAGATCTATTGGGCCTGACAAACCCCATCCTGACTATGGGATGCTTTAGTACTTCGAGATTATTGTAAACACACCGGATCTGGTGTACTTCAGAGGGTAAAACATGAACGTTAAGGCTTGTTACCGGGTGCCTACAACTTATAGAATACTTTTATACACTTGCGAGTGTACATATATTTATAAACGGAAATCTTGTGGTCTATTAATATATTGAAATGATTGTTATGATAAACCTATAAACTCACCAACCTTTTGGTTGACACTTTTAAGCATGTTTATTCTCAGGTACGAATAGTGCATTTGCTCATTTTAAGGATATTACTTGGAGTCGATCATCGTAATGGGACCAAATGTTGAAGACTTTGTCCAGGTGGATAAGGATGGGTCTTTACAGGTGGTATCAGAGCGGTGGTCTTAGCGAATCAGGTTTTGCATTAGTGTGTCTAACTGATAGTTGTTTAGATGCACTAGTGGGTCTGGACTTCGACCGTGTCTGCATGTCAAAAGTTTTGCTTATCATTTAGTGTCGAAAATTATTTGCTTATCATTCTTAAAGTCTAGACACGTCTTACTGCCTCTATTACGTAGATAGTGTATAGATAAATTCATATCTTAGCGTACATGTTATTGTTACCTTTGTCTGACAGCTTCCGTAGATTCCTCCGTAACTTATGAGATTTTAGTATTATATATGCATATGTAAATTATGTATTGCAGGGTACTAATCTACATCCTATAATCTATTTCTTATCGAAAATCCTTCATCTGATCATACGAAATGAATCCCTCAACCAGTTCGAATTCCTCGGATTCCGACAGCTATTCCGATATGGAGTTTCACCTAAGCTCTGAAAGCAGTGTCACCAGAATGAATCAACCAATCATCCATCCACAATTCATCTGATGGGTTCGTAGTCGACTTAATCAATGGAGACGCGCAGAAGGCTATCCCTTCCACTAACCGAATTCACCTCTTGGTGAAGAACTCGAAGCACTTACCGGCGAATCTATTCGAAATACCATTTTCTCTCTTATTTCTAGAGTATCTCACCACGATTATATACTACATCAAATTCTAGATTTTATTTATCCGCTCGTCCGAACCGACAATCATCCCGGTGTACTAGAAGAGGTCAACGAACTTCGCGTTCGAGTTGTATCTTTGGAAGATATGGTGCAAAACCTACCAACTTCAGCAACATCACAGGCACCAACAACACCACCAACATCGACACCAGTACCACCAACAACCCAAGTTTCAACATCACACACCTCAATATCTCATTCTGTACCTCGAGCATAATCATCGTTCTACGCATCGGTCTATCTACTTTATCTTCATTCTACATATCGTTCTACATCGATTATCTTCGCTCGACATGGCGATTATGTAATTTCTAAAGTTTTAGAGATTATGTAATCTAGTATTAACGATAAATCAAATGAGTTTAATATCTTATTGACTCATTAAATCCATGATTACATCTGAAGAAAATATATATGCAAGTATATTTTCATAAAGATTGTAATTAAAATTCTTTTGTACAAACTGTTAATGGTGAAAATATTTTAACGGGTAGGTAATACCCGAGGAATATTTAGATTTCACATTAATCAGTTACACGGTACATTCTTCGACTCTGATTCAACAGTCAGTCACTATCCTACTTGTATCTATAGATATACGTATCCGTTCACCACAGAATCCATTTTCGTTCAATTTCATATTTGGATTTTGACCTATCAAAATCCAACAAGTGGCATAATGAAGAAAACATCGGACAAAGTAAAATTTGTTAGAAACAAACGAACTAACTAATTGAAATATTGTTAAGAATCCACGCTAACTGTTCCTAGCTAACTGTTCCTAGCTAACTGGTTACATTTTATTTATCGCAATTTAATTATCGCAATTTACATTCTCGCAATTTTATTTATCGTCATTTAATTTCTGTATTTATTTTTCGCACTTTAAATAACGGGACACGTATACAAGGTTTCGACATATCATATTGACCCATCTATATATTTATCTTAGAACAACCATAGACACTCTATATGCAAATGACGGAGTTAGCTATACAGGGTTGAGGTTGATTCCAAAATATATATATATATATAGTTTGAGTTGTGATCAATACTGAGACCGGTACACGGGTCACGATACGTATTAATTAATTCGAATGTTATATATTAAACTATATATGAACTATTGGACTGTTAAATGTGGACTATCGACTGTGGACGAATAATATTGGACAATTAAAATGAATTAAAATACTGATTATAACATATGAAACTAAATAATTCTTCAAGTTTGCCACTTGATTTCATCTTAAACCTCATTCGTATCTTGACGATTACAATCTGCGTTCAAACCTTTCACGATTCTTGAAGACACCTCAATCGAGAAGATGAACCAACCGTACTTCATCTATGAAAGAAAATATTGATGCATATAGTTATGCACCTGAAAACTCTCAGAACCTGAGTAAACGTTTAACACGTAGCCATGCTAATTCCTTGGTGTTATTATTACCCAAAATAACTTAATAATTCCTTTCCAAAGTAGCCAATTCTGTCACAGCTCCAGCAAGTCAACTTCGACTTTTCATTCGAATCAACCTTATTATAACTTTGATATATACGTTTGCCACTGTTATTGTTACCGAGAAACCTATTATATTCCACCATATTACCATCAGCGTTTAATCATCTAAAAACACAATTCTCTTGAAACCACCTCGGTTTGATAATCGATGACCCAGACCCGTTAACTTTGAAAATGCTGATGAAGCAGCATGTTGTAGATGGTCTTAATGGCCAAAAGTTGATGATAAAGAATGGAAGGTTGGGAACGCTCAATAAAAAAAATTAGTACCGAAAAGAGGATTATGCAAAACTATGAAGGAGGCTGTGGATAAATCACCAGAACTAAAACCTGTACTTAATGAATCCAGATGATTCTGTATCTGATGAACTCTTCAGCGAATATCTTGCTCTTTACCTATTCTAAATCCTTGTGGAAAGGTTCTGCAACATCCTTTGATTCTAGATATTTTAAATTCTAAGATGCCATCATATCTTTCGTTATAAATATCTTCGATATTTCTCAAGATACCTTCATTGATATCTTTGTCCGAAATTATTTATCTCTTCGTGCTATCTATATTACATCATAAAAGAAACTGTTTTAGTTTCTATATTCTGTAACAATCGAGTTTGAATTGTGAATGATTTCCTAGAGAAGTGTTGGGAATTGAAGCATGGGTTAGTATAATATAATGACGTCAGGCCAACGTGATTATATTACAGTAAGTCATGCTAAATTTCTAATGGAACGTGATGATTCACAGACCTTACCGTCATCATGTGCCATGTTACATAACTCTTTCATTCTACTTAATCTCTAAGCATATCACGGAAATACTTCCTTGATATTTATGTTCTTCCGTAACTCTGACAGTTTGCTAATAAATCGTGCGATTACATTTTCTTTCTGATTAGAAGATTTTCATAATTCCTGAAATTCACTATGACTACGTCAAAAGTTAAGACGAAACTTTCCACTCATTTGTGACAGCTTCACTCATACGCTTCAAGTAATCGAATTGTTTTATCCATATTACTCAATGATGATAAAACTCTATTTATCAATTCATATTCGTCATAAAAACATTTTTATTGTCAGCCATGACAACCTCACTCAAATTTCGGGGACGAAATTTATATAACGGGTAGGTACTGTCACGACCCGGAAAATTTCGACTAATTTTAAACCAAACTCTTGATACGATAGTATAATTTCAACACGATAAGCAAAGTCTGTTAGGTTGAGTCTCAAAATTTTGAAACTATTTTAATAAATTAATATTATCATTACTTCTATTATTTTTATCATTATTAATAACAATATTATTATTATTATTAATTAATATATCTATTTATTAGTATTAAAAATATATAATGGGTAAAAACAGATATTATAAGAGATTTAGATCATAATCTATTTTGTATTTATTTGTTTGTCTTCCGTTTCTTTTTCTTTTGCTCGTGAATTAGTGACAAACCAGTTTTCTGCATAAAACAAGAAACCACCTCATATTATGGATAACAGGTCATTCGATTTTTTTTATTTTTTTTTTCATCTGTATCAAGTATAAATGTTATTAGCTGTTATCATATGTTTAAATAAAAGTGAAAATAATAGGAGCAACACTATATCTTTCTACATATATCTCTCTACATATATCCCTCTTCTCCTTCTATTTAACCGTGATCAAACCAACATCTTCAATCGTTACCTACACCACCCAACAACACCCTCATCACACTCTCTCTACCTCCTAGTCACTCTCTCTTCTGTTGAATCACCATGATGAATACCACCTTCTATCTCTCTAAATCATCTCTTCTTTTCTTTGAATATACGCCACCACGACCACCCTAGTAATCACCATCATATTGGCAATTACCTCCAACGGGTCACCTCCACCAGGAGCCGCCACCATCCTCACCACCGGAACAACCTTCAACCACTCTAGTAAACCATCATGAATCGTCACCCTATTAATTCTGTTTCTATCGTGAGACCTCCATCACTCAACACCCGACACCACCATGGACAACTTATAATTCTTATCTCCTACGAACACCAATCAAACCACTTCATCTTTATAAACCCATCACCAATTTGATTTTCTGTTTAACCCAAGTCCACAGTCACCATGGAAACCCGTCACCACCATTGGAAATAGCTGCTGTAGCAGCCGTAAAACACAACCCCAACCATCGTGTTCCTCTTTTCCCTCTATCGAACACCACATAACCTTCACCATCGAGCTTCACCATAATTCCAACCGCCACTGTTTCTGTTTCCTTCTCGTTACTATTACTGTACGTAACCATCACCCTCACCTCCATTTCCATTCAAGACCAAACCCACTTGAATTGATTAAATTGCTACGCATTTGTTTCTTTTCAAAAATCACCAAGAGACATCGCCACATACAGGTTTACTTGTCTTCTGTTACAACTACAACCCAAACAACAACTTAATAATTACTACTATTCAGTTTTATGCTAAACCATCGAAACCCAACAAAACCATCACCGAATACCCTTTGTTGCTTGTATTTTTATTTGAAACTTGAAACGCTTTTACTGTTTCATTTTCTATTTTCAATCCAACCAAAACGAGCTACTGCTGCAATAATTGCCCACTTATGTTTCAGTTTTAAATAAAGACAATGATGATTGATGCTTAGGTTATGAGGACGATGAGCTGTAAAAGAGAAAAGAATGTGTTGTTCTTGTGTTACCAGACAAACCCTACCATGGACAAATACATCGCGTAATTTATTTAATTTTGTTAATGGACTCGTGATCCTGTTGGGGAATATTGGGCCGAGCTGTTATGTATAATACTTGTGGTCCGTTATGTTTTCCTGTTGGGCCGTAAAGGTCTAGTTGTTTTAGATTGGGCTGCTAAATGGTTTCCCACGATTGATAATTCTGACCCGTATCAATGATGATGAGTATTGATGCGAAGTAGATGATGAATCATGATAATAGATGATGTAATGAAATAAAGATAATAATGATATACGATGTTGATAATGTTATTAATACTTGATGAAGATGTGATGAAATGATTAAGATGATGATGATGATATATGATATTTGATGACGACAATAAATGATACAATGATAATGATGATGAATGGTTTATAGAATAAAGAAAATAGACATAGAAAACGGGTTAAATAAATTCGGTTATGAAATAATCAGAAAAGCGGGAATAGCTGTATAGTTAAAGGGTATTTCAGGTTAGCGGGACGTCGCGGGTTCAAACCCGGACTTGGGCATCTTTAAGAACTACTTTTTTGAGGTAGTATTACAATTACCATTGCTATTATTATTTTTATTATTATCATTAAAATGAGCAATTGGATTATTATTACTATTGATATTATTATTAGTAATATCCTTAAAATTTTCATTTTTGAAATTAATATTATTAACAAAGGTATTTTATTAAAATTATCCTTTTCATTATCATTATAAGTATTATTATTTTTATAACCATTACTAACATTATTATTATTATTACTTTTATTTTTACTACTTTTATTATTATTATTTCCATATAACATTTTTATCATTTTATTATTAGTATTATTATTATTATTATTATTATTAATAGTATTATCACTTTTATTATTATAATTATTATTTTTTTTAACAAACAAATGTTATCTATATAAAAATATAGTACAAGTCAACTAATAATACATACTAATATGTTTTAACTAATATATTACCATTTATATTGATAAAACTTTAATTAAATTATAAATCATATATGTATTATAAGTATAATTATATTTAAAGATACTAAAGTTAATAAATTATAAAATATAAGTAAACTTAATTGATTAAATAGGATATGTGTTAATATATATGCAACTGATATAGGTTCGTGAATCCGAGACCAAACCCTATGCTTGTTCAATGACGCCATATGTATTTTTACTACAAAATACAGTATGGTGAGTTTCATTTGCTCCCTTTTATATATATTTTTGGGACTGAGAATACATGCGCTGTTTTTATAAATGTTTTACGAAAGAGGCACAAGTACTAAAACTAATTCTATGTGGGCTTAAACCAGAAATATACCCTTAGCTTGGTAACATTAAACTACTTGTCTATTGATGATGTAGCGTGAGGGTACGAAATAGTATTATTTTTACTAGGAAATACTACAAAATATGACACAAGTTTTATTAATTTACGGATGGGATATACTTAAACCTTGCTACAACACTTATAGGCAGTGTACCTAATCGTAGAGTAGTGTAGTTTTTTGTAAGTCCGGTTCGTTCCACAGGGAGCTAGTGATTACGTACTATATTTTTATAAAACTATATTTATATAAATATATATATATATATAAGTAGTAATATTATTATAAAAGGGGGGGTTTTTACCGTTTAATGACCGGTTTGTCGATTTTATATTTTTAAGCGTAAAGATAAATGACAATAATTAAAGTGCGTAAAATAAATAAATGACGATAAATAAAATAACAATAAATAAAATTGCGATAGAATATGAAATAAAAGGATTATGCTTATTTAAACTTTCGTAATCATGATGTTTGACGTTTTGATTTTAATTAATTGTTACTCGGGTTAATTGTCCTTTGTCCTGGTTTATTTGATACCTATCTGGTTTTTGTCCATAATAGTCCATCGGTTATAAATATAAAGTGTGAGTGTCCTCGTCAAATTACCCTTATACCCGAAGTCAAATATTCCAACTAATTAAGGATTTAAACTGTGATGCAGTTATCACTTCTGTCAACAATTACACCAGTTATCACTGTATGTAATCCACCCCTGTTTTGATTAGATATGAATATTAATTTACCCACTTGATCAGTTTGAATAATCAATTACCCAACCCGAATAATTAATTAAATGATTATAATAGGACAACGTCACTAAATAGGAGAACCATAATCATTATTAATTATTAGGTTAATTAATTTGAAGATAGGTTCGACAGACTCCAATGAGTTGTCACTCACTTTAGACAATACCCCCTATCTATTAATAGTCAATAGTCCAATTTCCACAAGTGTCGGTCTTTTGCCCAAACCTTAATTATGATACAAAATTCAATAACCCCGTCTTAATATTTTAGCCCAACATCACGATTACTTCGGCTCAAATAAGCATAATAATAACTTAGTTACGGGACATTAAATTAAAAAGAAAGAACATAGCTTACAGTGATGATTAATCGCGTAGCGTTGCACGGACAGAATTTCGACTTAAAACACGTAATTTATTTGTTACATAACTAAATTATTATTATTATTAAAATTAAAATTAAAATTATATTATAAATATATATGATACGTTTACATATTAAAGAGAGAGATTGAAATGGAATTGAAAAAGGGGTACCTAAACTGAGCCAAATACGTTACATTTTATAGGCAAATGATTAAAATGAAATTTCACTTATGACCCCTGAACTATGCTCAATTAACAACTTTTTATTATTTAATATTATTCTTTTTATGAATTATTTAAATATTATATTTTATTCTTGTGCATAGTTGACTTGTAATTTTTACACCGTTGCGTCGAGCGTTGAAAGTTGGTTCATGTCCCGGTTCCGGATTTTCGAACGTCCTTTCGTACAATTTTATATCGTGTACTTTGCGTTTTGTAACTTGTACTCTTGTCATTTTTAGATGTTCTTCATCAATAATTTGAACCTTTTTAATTGTATCTTGTACTTTTGAGCTTTTTGGACCTTTTTGTCTTCAATTTGTCGAATCTGCCTTTTGTCTTCGCACTTATTTAATATAAACGAATATCACTTGAAAATGGAACAATTGCAACTAAAATCTTGTCTTTATTAGGGGATAATGCTATGAAATATATGTTCCTTTTTAGCCTTATCAATATCCCCACACTTGAGCATTGCTTGTCCTCAAGCAATATAGTCTTGAAATAAAAACATACAAATCACTTCTTTATTCTTCACACTTTATACATCAGTGATTTTGATATGGCGGTATAAACAATGATAGTAACGATATGGTTAAAGGTGGGTGTGTCATCCACAGTTGCCTTGGGTTTAGGTCAACGACACTTGCAATCAAATAGCCGATTTACTTTCGGTTTCCAAAGCAAAGTGCACATTTGAAAGGCGGTTTACAGTCCCACATGACTATAAAAATTTAGATCCTTTAAGGAAATTGGATCTTTATGAAAACATTTAATCTTTTGAAAATTCAAGCTAGATTTTACCCTAGACAAGTTTTCTGATTTGATCCATCATTGGTGTTGCAAAATATATTTGTGGATCATTATTTTGGCTAAAACTTTTAGGCTCGTGTAATCCACTGCTATCCCGGTATCGGAAAGCACACATCCAGTTTACTTGTTCCGTATATTACCTTTCGGTAAACTACCGTCCGGTTGTAAAGGAAAGCGATGAACAAGAAACTGTTAAGGCAATGTCTAATGACATGCAGATGATTATGGTCTTTTGAACGTGTCGGATGCTAGTACTATCCTTGGTAGGAGCAATAGTAAAGATTATCCTATTTTTTTTCGGTCTGGCACAAGGTCCTGTCTCCGACCATGCTATGCAACCACCGTTCTTACGGTTGACATCCGATTTGGTTCAGGTGACCTAATGAATCTTGATAAATTTTCAGGATTTTACGTTCAATGGTAATGAACGCATTGAAAATGGGTTTTCAGAAAACAAATCAGTTTGTATTTTTGATCAAAATATTTTCTCGTTCAAGCTCGAGTTTAGATATCATCGAATTCCATGAGTTTGAATTCTCAATCTTTAAGGTCAATCTCAAGGATTGAGTAATATCAGGCTTAAAAGCTGATTTTTGATCTTTAAGGAGATTATCCTTTCTGGGGATCTGATTCATTAGTCTTATCAAGCTAATTTACACGGTGCCCCCCATTGTACGAGATAAATCCTTCTCATGGTTAGGATAAATCTGACCACTTGGCGACCCTGTTTGATGCTGAGGTCCGTGGATTTCCTGCTGATTTTAGAGATGACTTTTCTAGATTTTTCGTCAACCTACAGCTGGTCTGGACGACAACTTCTTGACCTAAATCAAGAAGCGCGTGTCTTTTTCGGAAGACTTTACTTCCTTTTAATGATGGAATTGATTCATCGTGTAGATCCATCTCTTCTTTTCTTTCATCGGGTAAAACTGTTAATTTAGTTCAAAACAAGAACACCTACAGTAACTTTACAGAAACAAGTGATAGATAGTTTTTAATTGAATAACTTGGTACATTCTTCCCACACTTAGTTTCTTTCTTTGCCTTTTTATTCTCCTTTATTCCATTTTAAATGAATTCAAGCGTTTTGGGTTGTTTCTCAATTTATGTCCTTTTCGAGGTAACGATAATTTTGATATTAACACATAGTTTTCATCGTTCATAAATATGTATAAACATGATTTTGAATTCGTTTAGTTGAAAATTTTTCAAATTTTTACAAAATTTGGCAAATAAACCAAGTGTAAACCCGAGAGAATTTATAACCCTTCCCCACACTTAAGATCATGCAATGCCCTCATTTGCATGAAATCAGACTATAATTATAAATTCATGAGGGTGATTAGCGTAGAAAAGTGATTAAAAATACCGAGTTTGCAAACATATTGTTATTTCACATTTGATTTTTTGCGTCTTGTCAAAATCAGTAGCTTTTGCTGAACTTCATGACAGTCTTTGAAAGTGCGCTGTTTTACCCTGTTGTGTACATAACATAAAATACAAACATATATATACATATTTTTGAAGTTTGGTACATAACCCCACGTTCAAAAATTTATAATATATAATATTTTTGGCATCCTTTAGATCAATAAAATTAAAAATAATGATAACAAAATTTGTCGCCCCGCCCTCGGGTAAAGCAATTTCGGTTCAATGACCTAGTGTTCAACTTACGACGAATTTTAGAAATCATTTTTTTTTAATCTTAATGAAATAAAGTAAATTTTTGTTTTTAAATACACACAAAAATTAAATTTAAAAAGCATATTAATTTCATATAAAACCTAAAAAAAATCAGAATGGAGGGAGAAAACTAGTTCTTTAGTGTCTGCTAGCGGAAAAGACCAATCGGATTCCATTCTCGGAACTACACGAGAACAGAACAAATAACTTTAGACAGCATTATCTTTTTAGAACATTCGAATCTCCCCACACTTAGGTAGCTGTGGTGTTGAAATTGTGATTAACTTCATTGTCAATTTCTCTTGGTCCATAATCAACTTGCCTATCTGTGACTTTTTCTTTAAGCCAGTGCCCGGCTTCTTCCGTAATATCCCATAATTCAACTAGCTTCGCCTTTTCTTTAGGCGACAGATTGGATACTAACCGGTTACATAACTTAAAGTTCCCCTTACTTCTAGCATCAATAGCCCGTTTAAAAAGTTTCTTCATTGAACTGTTAATAACGGGGTCATCTAATTTCGTATCAACAACGGGGTCCTTTGTTATTGGGTTATCATTAGGTGTTACTTCATTTTTCCCACACTTAGGCGTTTCATTATTGCTAAGCACTGCCGTTGGAGTTGGTAAAACAACATGGTTATTACCAATCATTTTTATTGGTTCAACGGTTTTGGTTGGTGGAGGTTTAGATTTTCGAATCATAAAGGTGATCGATTTGTCACCACTTTTAAGTGTCATTCTTCCATTTCCTACATCAAATAACGCCCCGGTGGACGCAAAGAATGGTCGACCTAAAATTAGAGGAATGTTTGGGTCCTCTTCTATGTCAATGACAATGAATTCGACTAGAAAGGTTAAATTACCTACTTGAATGGGTAGGTTGTCAGCAATTCCAACTGGGTGCTTAATGGTTTGATCAAAGAGTCGAACACTCATATCCATTGGAGTTAACTAACCTACACCTAATCTCTTATATAAGGAAAGAGGCATAACACTTACACTCGCACCTAAATCTGCTAGTACATCATACATGACACAATCACTAAGTAGACAAGGAACAATAAATTCACCCGGATCACCTACCCTAGGTGGAGGTTTTGGTGGAACTGTCTTCACCGGGTTTACTTCTACGGCTTTTGTTTCTTGCACTTTCTTATTCTTCTTCTTCTTCTTCTTCTTTCCAATGGTATCACCAACTTTATTACCTATTACTTGCTCATAGGTAATAGGTAATAGGTAATAAAGTAATAGGTAATAAAGTTGGTGATACCATTGGAAAGAAGAAGAAGAAGAAGAAGAATAAGAAAGGGCAAGAAACAAAAGCCGTAGAAGTAAACCCGGTGAAGACAGTTCCACCAAAACCTCCACCTAGGGTAGGTGATCCGGGTGAATTTATTGTTCCTTGTCTACTTAGTGATTGTGTCATGTATGATATACTAGCAGATTTAGGTGCGAGTGTAAGTGTTATGCCTCTTTCCTTATATAAGAGATTAGGTGTAGGTGAATTAACTCCAACGGATATGAGTGTTCGACTCTTTGATCAAACCATTAAGCACCCAGTTGGAATTGCTGACAACCTACCCATTCAAGTAGGTAATTTAACCTTTCTAGTCGAATTCATTGTCATTGACATAGAAGAGGACCCAAACATTCCTCTAATTTTAGGTCGACCATTCTTTGCGTCCACCGGGGCGTTATTTGATGTAGGAAATGGAAGAATGACACTTAAAAGTGGTGACAAATCGATCACCTTTATTATTCAAAAATCTAAACCTCCACCAACCAAAACCGTTGAACCAATAAAAATGATTGGTAATAACCATGTTGTTTTACCAACTCCAACGGCAGTGCTTAGCAATAATGAAACGCCTAAGTGTGGGAAAAATGAAGTAACACCTAATGATAACCCAATAACAAAGGACCCCGTTGTTGATACGAAATTAGATGACCCCGTTATTAACAGTTCAATGAAGAAACTTTTTAAACGGGCTATTGATGCTAGAAGTAAGGGGAACTTTAAGTTATGTAACCGGTTAGTATCCAATCTGTCGCCTAAAGAAAAGGCGAAGCTAGTTGAATTATGGGATATTACGGAAGAAGCCGGGCACTGGCTTAAAGAAAAAGTCACAGATAGGCAAGTTGATTATGGACCAAGAGAAATTGACAATGAAGTTAATCACAATTTCAACACCACAGCTACCTAAGTGTGGGGAGATTCGAATGTTCTAAAAAGATAATGCTGTCTAAAGTTATTTGTTCTGTTCTCGTGTAGTTCCGAGAATGGAATCCGATTGGTCTTTTCCGCTAGCAGACACTAAAGAACTAGTTTTCTCCCTCCATTCTGATTTTTTTTTTAGGTTTTATATGAAATTAATATGCTTTTTAAATTTAATTTTTGTGTGTATTTAAAAACAAAAATTTACTTTATTTCATTAAGTTTAAAAAAAAATGATTTCTAAAATTCGTCGTAAGTTGAACACTAGGTCATTGAACCGAAATTGCTTTACCCGAGGGCGGGGCGACAAATTTTGTTATCATTATTTTTAATTTTATTGATCTAAAGGATGCCAAAAATATTATATATTATAAATTTTTGAACGTGGGGTTATGTACCAAACTTCAAAAATATGTATATATATGTTTGTATTTTATGTTATGTACACAACAGGGTAAAACAGCGCACTTTCAAAGACTGTCATGAAGTTCAGCAAAAGCTACTGATTTTGACAAGACGCAAAAAATCAAATGTGAAATAACAATATGTTTGCAAACTCGGTATTTTTAATCACTTTTCTACGCTAATCACCCTCATGAATTTATAATTATAGTCTGATTTCATGCAAATGAGGGCATTGCATGATCTTAAGTGTGGGGAAGGGTTATAAATTCTCTCGGGTTTACACTTGGTTTATTTGCCAAATTTTGTAAAAATTTGAAAAATTTTCAACTAAACGAATTCAAAATCATGTTTATACATATTTATAAACGATGAAAACTATGTGTTAATATCAAAATTATCGTTACCTCGAAAAGGACATAAATTGAGAAACAACCCAAAACGCTTGAATTCATTTAAAATGGAATAAAGGAGAATAAAAAGGCAAAGAAAGAAACTAAGTGTGGGGAGAATGTACCAAGTTATTCAATTAAAAACTATCTATCACTTGTTTCTGTAAAGTTACTGTAGGTGTTCTTGTTTTGAACTAAATTAACAGTTTTACCCGATGAAAGAAAAGAAGAGATGGATCTACACGATGAATCAATTCCATCATTAAAAGGAAGTAAAGTCTTCCGAAAAAGACACGCGCTTCTTGATTTAGGTCAAGAAGTTGTCGTCCAGACCAGTTGTAGGTTGACGAAAAATCTAGAAAAGTCATCTCTAAAATCAGCAGGAAATCCACGGACCTCAGCATCAAACAGGGTTGCTAGGTGGTCAGATTTATCCTAACCATGAGAAGGATTTATCTCGTACAATGGGGGGCACCGTGCAAATTAGCTTGATAAGACTAATGAATCAGATCCCCAGAAAGGATAATCTCCTTAAAGATCAAAAATCAGCTTTTAAGCCTGATATTACTCAATCCCTGAGATTGACCTTAAAGATTGAGAATTCAAACTCATGGAATTCTTCGATATCTAAACTCGAGCTTGAACGAGAAAATATTTTGATCAAAAATACAAACTGATTTGTTTTCTGAAAACCCATTTTCAATGCGTTCATTACCATTGAACGTAAAATCCTGAAAATTTATCAAGATTCATTAGGTCACCTGAACCAAATCGGGTGTCAACCGTAAGAACGGTGGTTGCATAGTATGGTCGGAGACAGGACCTTGTGCCAGACCGAAAAAAAATTATAAGGGTGAGCTTTACTATTGCTCCTACCAAGGATAGTAATTGCGTCCGACACGTTATAGACCATAATTAAAAGCATGTCAGGGGACATTGCCTTAACAGTTGCTTGTTCAACGCTTTCCTTTACAACCGGACGGTAGTTTATCGAAAGGTAATATACGGGACAAGTAAACTGGACGTGTTGCTTTCCAAATACAAGGTTAGCAAGTGGGTGACACAAAACAGCAAGTTTTGAGCTAAAATTTTCAATTCTGAAACCCACCAAACCCACAAAAATATTTTGCAAACACCGGTAAAGGGTTATTCCGGAAAACTTATCTAGGGTAAAAACTAGATTTTCAAAAGATCAAATGTTTTCATAAAGATCCAATTTCCTTAATGGATCTAAATTTTTATAGTCATATGGGACTGTAAACCATATCGTTACTACCATTGTTCATACCACCGTATAGAAATCACTGATGTACAAAGTGTGAAGAATAAAGAAGTGATTCTAGTATTTCAAGACGATATTGCTTGAGGACAAGCAACGCTCAAGTGTGGGAATATTTGATAATGCTAAAAACGAACATATATTTCATAGCATTATTCCTCAAGAAAGACAAGCTTTTAGTTGCAATTGTTCTATTTACAAGTGATATTCGTTTAAATAATAAAAGGTGAAGACAAAAGACAGATTCGACGATTTGAAGACGCAAACGACCAAAAAGCTCAAAAGTACAAAAGACAATCAAAAAGGTTCCAATTATTGATAAGAAACGTCTCGAAATTACAAGAGTACAAGATTCAAAACGCAAAGTACAAGATATTAAATTGTACGCAAGGACGTTCGAAAATCCGGAACCGGGACCAGAGTCAACTCTTAACGCTCGACACAACGGACTAAAAATTACAAGTTAACTATGTATATAAATATAATATAATATATAATTAATTATATTAATTATATATATTATGTTTATAAATAAAAACCGTCGGCAGAGAAAGACTCCAAAGGGACTGAGCTGTAAATTCATTCTCCGCGACTCGCGGAGTTTGAAGAGGATTTCACCGCGAGTCGCGGAGCCCCAAAAGTCGACTTTTCCTATAAAAGCAACCGAATTCTGATCGCAAATCATCATCTTTTTCTTCTTCTTATCATACGTAAATTATATATATATATTTATAATTTATATTTTAATTTTAATTATAATTCTAATAATAAGGGTATGTTAGCGAATATTGTAAGGGTGTAAGTCGAAATTCTGTCCGTGTAACGCTACGCTATTTTTAATCATTGTAAGTTATGTTCAACCTTTTTACATTAATGTCTCGTAGCTAAGTTATTATTATGCTTATTTAAAACGAAGTAATCATGATGTTGGGCTAATTACTAAAATTGGGTAATTGGGCTTTGTACCATAATTGGGATTTGGACAAAAGAACGACACTTGTGGAAATTAGACTATGGGCTATTAATGGGCTTTATATTTGTTTAACTAAATGATAGTTTGTTAATGTTAATATAAAGATTTACAATTGGGCGTCCCTATAAATTACCATATACACTCAATCGGACACGATGGGCGGGGTATTTATATGTACGAATAATCGTTCATTTAACCGGACACGGGAATGGATTAATAGCCACTAGAATAATTAAAACAGGGGTGAAATTACATTCAAGGGTAATTGGTGTAATTGTTAACAAAGTAGTAAAACCTTGGTTTACACGCAGTCGATAACCTGGTGTATTCATTAAACAAAGTATTAAAACCTTGTTACAATTCGAATCCCCAATTAGTTGGAATATTTAACTTCGGGTATAAGGATAATTTGATGAGGAAACTCGCACTTTATATTTATGACTGATGGACTGTTATGGACAAAAACCAGACGGACATATTAAATAATCCAGGACAAAGGACAATTAACCCATGGGCATAAAACTAAAATCAACACGTCGAACATCATGATTACGGAAGTTTAAATAAGCATAATTCTTTTATTTCATATTTAATTTCCTTTATTTTATATTTAATCGCACTTCTAATTATCGCACTTTTATTTATTGTTATTTAATCGCACTTTTAATTATCGTACTTTTTAATTATCGCAATTTTATTTTATCGCACTTTTATTATTCGCAATTTCATTATCGTTATTTACTTTACGCTTTAAATTAAGTCTTTTATTTATTTAATATTTTACATTAGGTTTTTTATAACTTAGCTATGAGACACTGATTTCTTGCAAATGAGGGCATTGCAAGATCTTAAGTGTGGGGAGGGGTTAAATTCTTTCGGATTTTAAAAATTTTTACTTTATACACTTGGTTACCATTAAAAATACTAGTAAAGCAGTAGTTGTATTAGAATCTAGTGCTCTCTGATAATAAAGAACAGCCCTGGTCTTATATACTGACTACCCAATTCTAGTAAAAATTTTCAAAATTTTTAATTAAATGAACTAAAAATCATGTTTATACATATTTATGAATGATAAAACTAGGTTTTAACACCGAAATTATTGTTACCTCAAAAAGGACATAAATTGAGAAACAAACCAAAATGTTAAAATTCATTTAAAATGGAATATAGGACGATAAAAAGGAAAATAAAAGCCAAGTGTGGGAAAATTTACCAAGTTATCTTAAACATATGTCACATATATCTATAACAAATAACTGAAAATACTTCTGCTTTGGACTAAACTAAACTGTTTTACCCAATGAAAGAAAAGAAGAGATGGATCTACACGATGAATCAATTCCATCATTAAAAGGAAGTAAAGTCTTCCGAAAAAGAAACGCGCTTCTTGATTTAGGTCATGAAGTTGTCGTCCAGACCAGCTGTAGGTTGACGAAAAATCTAGAAAAGTCATCACTAAAATCAGCAGGAAATCCACGGACCTCAGCATTAAACAGGGTCGCCAAGTGGTCAGATTTATCCTAACCATGAGAAGGATTTATCTCGTACAATGGGGGGCACCATGCAAATTAGCTGGATAAGACTAATGAATCAGACCCCCAGAAAGGATAATCTCCTTTTAAAGATTAAAAATCAGCTTTTATGACTGATATTACTCAATCCTTGAGATTGACTTTAAAGATTGAGAATTACATACTCATGGAATTCAATGATATCTAAACTCGAGCTTGAACGAGAAAATATTTTGATCAAAATTACAAACCGATTTGTTTTCTGAAAACCCTATTTTCAATTCGTTCATTACCATTGAACGTAAAAACCTAGGAATTCACCTGGAATTCATTAGGTCACCTGAACTAAATCGGGTGTCAACCGTAAGAACGGTGGTTGCATAGTGGTCAAAGACAGGACCTTGTGCCATACCGAAAAATTATAAGGGTGAGCTTTACTATTGCTCCTACCAAGGATAGTAATTGCGTCCGACACGTTATAGACCATAATTAAAAGCATGTCAGGGGACATTGCCTTAACAGTTGCTTGTTCAACGCTTTCCTTTACAACCGGACGGTAGTTTATCGAAAGGTAATATACGGGACAAGTAAACTGGACGTGTTGCTTTCCAAATACAAGGTTAGCAAGTGGGTGACACAAAACAGCAAGTTTTGAGCTAAAATTTTCAATTCTGAAACCCACCAAACCCACAAAAATATTTTGCAAACACCGGTAAAGGGTTATTCCGGAAAACTTATCTAGGGTAAAAACTAGATTTTCAAAAGATCAAATGTTTTCATAAAGATCCAATTTCCTTAATGGATCTAAATTTTTATATAGTCATATGGGACTGTAAACCATATCGTTACTACCATTGTTCATACCACCGTATAGAAATCACTGATGTACAAAGTGTGAAGAATAAAGAAGTGATTCTAGTATTTCAAGACGATATTGCTTGAGGACAAGCAACGCTCAAGTGTGGGAATATTTGATAATGCTAAAAACGAACATATATTTCATAGCATTATTCCTCAAGAAAGACAAGCTTTTAGTTGCAATTGTTCTATTTACAAGTGATATTCGTTTAAATAATAAAAGGTGAAGACAAAACACAGATTCGACGAATTGAAGACGCAAACGACCAAAAAGCTCAAAAGTACAAAAGACAATCAAAAAGGTTCCAATTATTGATAAGAAACATCTCGAAATTACAAGAGTACAAGATTCAAAACGCAAAGTACAAGATATTAAATTGTACGCAAGGACGTTCGAAAATCCGGAACCGGGACCAGAGTCAACTCTTAACGCTCGACGCAACGGACTAAAAATTACAAGTTAACTATGTATATAAATATAATATAATATATAATTAATTATATTAATTATATATATATTATATTTATAAATAAAAACCGTCGGCAGAGAAAGACTCCAAAGGGACTGAGCTGTAAATTCATTCTCCGCGACTCGCGGAGTTTGAAGAGGATTTCACCGCGAGTCGCGGAGCCCCCAGTTTTGAAACTCCCTATAAAGCAAACCGAATTCTGATCATTTTCATCCATCTTTTTCTTCTTCTTATCATACGTAAATTATATATATATATTTATAATTTATATTTTAATTTTAATTATAATTCTAATAATAAGGGTGAAGGTATTTCGTATGCCCGAGAGACATATTAAATTAATGTGGCTAATGTGTTATGATCCAAGTCGGGTCATACCCAATAACAAACTTACTGACACCTTATTAGTATTTGATCTTAGCGAATGGATCGTTGATCAAATACATGACACTTGAACTTTAAGAAAAATGGTTTTCTTAAATATTACTTGATGTGTATTTATATAAATTATGGAATAATTTATATAATATGGATTTAATTATTTATAGGTAAATAATTAATAATGTTATATTGCATTTTATTATAAATTGGTTTTATATAAAATGTATATATATTTGTATGTGGAAGTTTATAAAAATGGTTTTATAAAAATTAATACTTTTATAAAACTAATTTTTTTAAACAAGATGGAAGTGGAAGTGGCATTGGGACTTATGTTCACATGCTAGGATTCCTTCTTGAAAAAGAGACATTCCAATTCCATATACAAGACCAAGACTCTTTGAGAAAATATACACATGCAACTACATTTCAAGTAAAGCAAAAAAAAATTCTGCCTTGCCCCTTTCATTGCTGCTGCTGCCGTGACCTTTCAAGGGCAAGGGAGAGCTCATTTTTTTCTTTTGCAAGTTCATATCAAGTGTAAATTAAATCCTAACCAAAGCTAGGGTGTTGGTGCACAAGTTTGGGGTATATCTACTTGAGGTTTCATTGTTTTGAAGCTCCATTCATCATCATCTTCATCATCATCTATCAACAAGCTAGGAGAAGGTATAAACACTTTTCTTACTTGTAGTTTGTAAGTATGTTTCACAACTTGATCCTAATTGGGATTTAACTTTAATTGGTTAAAGATTAACAAGTTCAATTGGTAATGATTTCATGCTTCCGCTTATATTTGATTCTTAAAAGGTTTTAAGTATTATGAAACTTGTTAAATCCCAACAATGGTATCTAGAGCCGAAGTTGTTGAAATATGCTTCGAGATGGTTTTTGAACTCACCATAACTTTGCATTTTATGTACATGCATGATAATAAAATGCAAAAATTATTGGTTTTGGGTGGTTTGATGTCTTGGCCGAATTTGGAAGCTCCAAAAATTGGGGTTGGTTCTTCCATTTTGGTCATTTTGTTGTATGTTGAAGTTCACAATCAAGCCTTGGCCTTTTGTTTGAATGGTTGCATGTTTGGTTGAATTAATTCATTCATTTGGTATGTAATATTAATTCATTCATGTGGTTGTAATATTCATGCAATTTGGTTTGTAATATTATTCATTTGGTTATGTAATTTATTTTATATTTGGTATGTAAAATAGATTAGGTTGTATTTTCATTTTCTAGACAAAATGTATTAGGATATATTTTGTAAAATGATGAAGATGATGAAGACTTGAAGAACACATGAAGAAGCATTTGGATGCAAGATTAAGTGGGAGGTTAAAACCTCCTACTTTGTGTTATAACCCCTTAACCGGTGGCATTTGTTTTCGGCTAAACAAATGTCTACCAAAAATGGCTTGATTGTGAACATATGATTTTGCATGCGTGGTTGTTTTGTATGATTATGTGGATTGTATGTTTGTATGCTACAAGTTAATCACACAAGTTAACAACAAACTAAAATGGCAATTTAAATTGGTTAAAATTGACATTATTAACGACATGCAAAACGTCAATTTAAATGGTTAAATTAAAAACGGCTAAAAGGACATTAATAATCGGTTATTAAGAACATGATAAGGATCATACATATAAAATGGTTTATATCAAAGTAATAAAATTGGCTTTATTACATAACATGAAAATGGATTTTCATATAAACCATACACTAAATGCATGTTGGTGTATGGTGCAAAAGTTTTCTCAAACTAGAATTAATAAAAACTTAAAATCCCTTATTAACAAGGCAAACAAGTTAAACGCCATCCTTTTGTGGAAACACTTAGACGTATTAGGAAACTCTTGATGGGATAAAGGTCACCTAACCGTCATGAGCGAGCTAATATGAATAAGGTACACTTCGCATACATGTGGGATAAAGGTCACCTAACCACTTGTATGTTAAGTCTACATGTTTACACAAGTAGGACGACTTGATTTGGGAATCATGAACTTAGGGTCACCGAAGCATGATGAACAAATAGGCGTTGATGGGATAAATATGCCATGCAAAAGGATTGCATGATCCCATAACTTAGAAGTTGCAAAAGGATTGCAATTGTCATATAATGACTACCTAGCTAAATCAAATAACGGGATAAAGGTCACCTAACCGAAATTTGATTCACCGTTGGATTCTAATATTTAATAAGTCAATTAAAATTTAAAAGGGTATTGAATGTTAAATTAAAATCGATACTTAAACGAACTTTGTTAATTTTGTAGATGGCCGCCAATAACAACAACAACATTCCTAACGCACCACTTAACCTGAACCACCTATCATTAAGGTCTCTCTTAGAGAAAGACAAACTCAACCATACAAACTTTATGGATTGGTTCCGCAATCTTCGGATTGTCCTCAAACAAGAGGATAAAATGTATGTGCTTGAGGACCCCATTCCCGATCAACCGGATGAGAATGATGTGGAGGCAATGGCCTCTTACGATAAGTATTGCCACGACTCCCTTCAAGTCTCATGCTTAATGCTTGGGACTATGATACCCGAACTCCAAAAGGATTTCGAGCACCATAGTGCATACGACATGATAACGCAATTGAAGGAGATGTTCCTTCAACAAGCGTGTGTCGAGCGCTTCGAAACGGTTCGGGCGCTACATGCTTGTCGTATGGACGATACCCAATCGGTTTCATCTTATGTACTCAAGATGAAAAGCCTTATCGATCGTGCTAACCGACTTAACCTAAACATATCCAATGAGTTAGCCACCGATCTTATCCTTAACTCCCTATCAAAAAGGTTTGATCAATTTGTAATTAATTACAATATGAATGGGATGGATAAGAGCATAGGTGAGCTTCATGGTATGCTTAGAACGGCGGAAACTAGCATGGGTAAAAGGGCTTTACCCGTGTTAGCAATCGATCAAGGTGGATCCAAAGGTAACACCTCTAAGCCAAAGGTGGCTAAGAAGAAAGGACCCGCCCATCAAGGCAAAGGGAAGGGGAAGATGATTACCCCAACCAAGAACAAGGCTAAGAAGCAAAAGGTAGCCGAGAAGGCAAACCCCAAGGAAGACCCATGTTTCGGTTGCGGTGAAATGGGTCATTGGAAACGAAACTGTCCGATCTATCTTAAAGAGTTGAAGGACAAGAGGGATGCAGGGCAAACCTCAGGTAATATATATATGGTATATATAGAGCTTAGTATTACTTCTTCTAATACATGGGTATTAGACACGGGATGTGGAACTCATATTTGCAATTCTTTGCAGGGGTTCAAAAGAAGTGGTCATAAGGCGAGAACATCAAGTCTCTATATGGGCAATGGTGCAAAGGTGCATGTTAAAGCTCAAGGAGAATTTGTTTTGAAGCTTCCAAGTGGATTGGAGCTTATTTTAGAAAATGTTTTGTATGCACCGGATTTATGTCAAAACATTATTTCTATTTCTCGCTTAAAACAATGTGGTTACGTTGTTAATTTTATTGATGATGATATTCATATTTCTAAAGATAATGTATTCTATTTCAAGGCTTCGCCTTCAAATGGAATTTATGAATTGGTTCATGATGACGCATCATCGAGCTCTATATACCACACTAGCACCAAGAAACTCAAAAGGGATTTGAGTGATTCCTATTTATGGCATTGTCGCCTTGGTCACATAAACAAGAACCGAGTGCATACACTTCAAAGGAATGGACTTTTGAAATCAAATGAAATGGATTCGTTTGATGTATGCGAATCTTGTTTACAAGGCAAGATGACTAAAGCACCTTTCAAAGGGACTTATGAAAGGGCTAAAGATTTATTGGGATTAATACATTCGGATGTATGTGGCCCCTTTAAACCCATGACCAGGAATGGTGAAAGATACTTTGTTACTTTCATTGATGACTTTAGTCGTTTCGGATATGTCTACTTATTAAGACACAAGGACAGAATGTTTGAAGCATTCAAAGAATATCAAAACGAAGTACAAAATCAACTCAATAGGACAATCAAGGTACTTCGTACCGATAGAGGAGGTGAATACCTAAGCGATGCCTTCCAAGATCATCTTAGGAGTTGTGGGATTATCTCACAACTTACTCCACCCGGAACACCCCAACTTAATGGAGTTTCCGAAAGGAGAAACCGAACCCTAATGGATATGGTTCGATCTATGATGGCAAGAAGCTCGTTACCTCTATCATTTTGGGGTTATTGTCTGAGCTCCGCGGCTCGTATTTTAAATATGGCCCCAACCAAGAAAGTGGAACGAACTCCTCATGAGATGTGGTTTGGAAAACCTCCTTCTCTTTCATACTTGAAAGTATGGGGATGTGAAGCTTATCCTAAGCGTTATGTAGCAAATAAGCTACATGCTCGATCCACAAAGTGTATCTTCATAGGATATCCCAAAGATGACATGGGATATTACTTCTATGATCCATCCGAGCAAACGGTATTTGTTGCTCGGAAAGCGGAATTCCTAGAAACCAAGTTCCTTATGGAAGGTGATGGTGAAAGGAAGATAGATCTTGTAGAGGTACAAGATCAAGCCGATGATACACAATTGGTTGGCACTAGTACTCAACATGAGGATGTTGAAAATGATCAAGTGGATGATCAAGGTACACAAGACATTCGAAGATCTAGTAGGATTAGTAATCCTCCCGAGAGATATGGGTTTCTCGTGGATGGTTGCTATACGGTTGATTTGGATGAACCGACAAACTACGAAGATGCTTTATCAAGGATTGATAAAGATAAATGGCAGAATGCCATGAACGCCGAGATGCAATCCATGTATGAAAACCAAGTGTGGGAACTTGTTGAGCAACCTCCTAGCTCTAAGCTAGTTGATTGCAAATGGCTTTTCAAGAAGAAAACCGACATACATGGAAACTTGGATACATATAAAGCTAGACTTGTAGCAAAAGGTTTCACTCAAACTCAAGGGGTTGATTATGATAAAACTTTCTCGCCAGTGGCAATGCTAAAGTCTATTAGGATATTATTTGCCATTGCTGCTCACTACGACTATGAAATATGGCAAATGGATGTCAAAACCGCTTTCCTAAATGGATATCTTATGGAAGATGTCTATATGGTCCAGCCTGAAGGTTTTGTTGATCCAAAATATCCTAAAAGGGTATGCAAGTTAAAGAAGTCAATCTACGGATTGAAACAAGCATCTAGAATGTGGAATCATCGTTTTAATGAGGAAGCCGAGAAATTTGGCTTCATTAAAAATGGTGATGAAGCTTGTGTATATAAGAAAGCTAGTGGGAGCACTATCATGTTCCTTGTACTATATGTGGATGATATATTATTATTTGGGAATGATATTACCACAATGCAAGGAGTCAAAACTTGGCTAAAGAGTTGCTTCTCCATTAAGGATCTTGGAGATGCACAATACATATTGGGGATAGGGATCTATAGGAATAGATCCAAGAGATTGATAGGTTTAAGTCAAAGTACATACATTGATAAAATCTTGAAAAGGTTCAAGATGGAAAACTCTAAGAGAGGTTTGGTACCTATTCAAAAAGGAACCGTTCTCAGTTCATCTCAGTGTCCTGCCACGAAAGATGAACAAGAGAGAATGAGGAAAGTCCCATACGCATCTGCTATTGGGTCTATCATGTATGCAATGATATGTACTAGACCGGATGTGTCATGCGCTCTAAGCTTGACAAGTAGATACCAGAATAACCCAGGAAATAGTCATTGGATTGCTGTTAAAAGCATATTGAAATACCTTAGGAGGACTAAGGATATGTTTCTAATATATGGGTCTGGTGAGGAGGAACTCGCTGTAAAAGGTTACGTGGACGCGAGTTTCCAAACTGATCGAGACGATTCTCGATCACAATCCGGTTATGTCTTTACATTAAATGGAGGTGCGGTCTCTTGGAAGAGTTCGAAACAGGAGGTTGTTGCGTTATCCACTACAGAGTCGGAGTACATTGCCGCCTCACTGGCAGCTCAGGAAGCTGCATGGATGAAGAAATTCATCGACGACTTAGGAGTGGTCCCTTCCATTCAGGACCCTCTTGAGATCTTTTGTGACAACGAGGGTGCGATTGCTCAAATCAAGGAACCTCGTGCCCATCAAAAGACTCGTCACATTGAGCGGAGATTCAACTACATCAGGGATGAGGTTGAAAAAGGAAAGATATGTATTCGCAAAGTTCATACAGATCATAATGTTGCGGATCCACTCACGAAGCTTTTACATGGGCCAAAACATGAGGGACATGTTTGTGCATTAGGGCTTCGATATTCTAGTGATTGGATATGATCTATTTTATGTATTGTACCGGAACGAAATTATTCAAACTCATTAATATAACTATGGTGTTAATTTATTTGAGTTATGTTCCTATTTTGCATATTTCATCCATGAATAAGCAATTATTCTCAATTTCCGTAGTCGATCACATTTGTGGGAACAAGTGTGAGGTTTAGACTATTATGAACTCGGATTGGTATACATTCATAGGTTGAATGTGGGGCAAGGTTGCAACCAAGGTTCATAGATATTTGTCGGAAACAAATATTGGAAGACCCGCTCTCAAGAATTACTGTATAGAGCCTTTGTGGTTGATCACATGTAATCTTGAGTAAAGGCGAATATCATTGTATCCTCTGACCTGAGATACATATTAGGTTCGGATATTCACCAAGTACTGTGCCTTGATTCTTTCCTTCGCTATTCTGAAACATGGTAGTACATAAGGAAGAACTCAGGTATATTACAAAGTGTATATCTAGGACGTATGTAGTCAAGATAGAATTTGTCCCTCTTATTCGTTGAGAGTTAGATGTCTAAGGCCTGATAAAGTTAAATCTATAAGAGAGTGGTCACTCTGTATCTCTTGGATTTGACATGACATCTAGGATGAAAGGATATAATGAAAGATTCACCTACATATATCAGTTCGAGTAGGGAGCTCGAAAGGGATGATGTTATTGAATGGCACAAAGTCATAACATATTAGGGGTGATGGACGGTGTGTTAGGCTGTATCCATCACTTGCATTAATTTCTTATATTTCTCGTGCAAGTGGGAGATTGAAGGTATTTCGTATGCCCGAGAGACATATTAAATTAATGTGGCTAATGTGTTATGATCCAAGTCGGGTCATACCCAATAACAAACTTACTGACACCTTATTAGTATTTGATCTTAGCGAATGGATCGTTGATCAAATACATGACACTTGAACTTTAAGAAAAATGGTTTTCTTAAATATTACTTGATGTGTATTTATATATATTATGGAATAATTTATATAATATGGATTTAATTATTTATAGGTAAATAATTAATAATGTTATATTGCATTTTATTATAAATTGGTTTTATATAAAATGTATATATATTTGTATGTGGAAGTTTATAAAAATGGTTTTATAAAAATTAATACTTTTATAAAACTAATTTTTTTAAACAAGATGGAAGTGGAAGTGGCATTGGGACTTATGTTCACATGCTAGGATTCCTTCTTGAAAAAGAGACATTCCAATTCCATATACAAGACCAAGACTCTTTGAGAAAATACACACATGCAACTACATTTCAAGTAAAGCAAAAAAAAATTCTGCCTTGCCCCTTTCATTGCTGCTGCTGCCGTGACCTTTCAAGGGCAAGGGAGAGCTCATTTTTTTTCTTTTGCAAGTTCATATCAAGTGTAAATTAAATCCTAACCAAAGCTAGGGTGTTGGTGCACAAGTTTGGGGTATATCTACTTGAGGTTTCATTGTTTTGAAGCTCCATTCATCATCATCTTCATCATCATCTATCAACAAGCTAGGAGAAGGTATAAACACTTTTCTTACTTGTAGTTTGTAAGTATGTTTCACAACTTGATCCTAATTGGGATTTAACTTTAATTGGTTAAAGATTAACAAGTTCAATTGGTAATGATTTCATGCTTCCGCTTATATTTGATTCTTAAAAGGTTTTCAGTATTATGAAACTTGTTAAATCCCAACAAAGGGTATGTTAGCGAATATTGTAAGGGTGTAAGTCGAAATTCTGTCCGTGTAACGCTACGCTATTTTTAATCATTGTAAGTTATGTTCAACCTTTTTACATTAATGTCTCGTAGCTAAGTTATTATTATGCTTATTTAAAAAAAAGTAATCATGATGTTGGGCTAATTACTAAAATTGGGTAATTGGGCTTTGTACCATAATTGGGGTTTGGACAAAAGAACGACACTTGTGGAAATTAGACTATGAGCTATTAATGGGCTTTATATTTGTTTAACTAAATGATAGTTTGTTAATGTTAATATAAAGATTTACAATTGGGCGTCCCTATAAATTACCATATACACTCGATCGGACACGATGGGCGGGGTATTTATATGTACGAATAATCGTTCATTTAACCGGACACGGAAATCGATTAATAGTTAATAAACTTGTTGAAACAGGGGTGAATTACATTCAAGGGTAATTGGTGTAATTGTTAACAAAGTAGTAAAACCTTGGTTTACACGCAGTCGATAACCTGGTGTATTCATTAAACAAAGTATTAAAACCTTGTTACAATTCGAATCCCCAATTAGTTGGAATATTTAACTTCGGGTATAAGAATAATTTGACGAGGACACTCGCACTTTATATTTACGACTGATGGACTGTTATGGACAAAAACCAGACGGACATATTAAATAATCCAGGACAAAGGACAATTAACCCATGGGCATAAAACTAAAATCAACACGTCAAATATCATGATTACGGAAGTTTAAATAAGCATAATTCTTTTATTTCATATTTAATTTCCTTTATTTTATATTTAATTGCACTTCTAATTATCGTACTTTTATTTATTGTTATTTAATTGCACTTTTAATTATCGTCCTTTTTAATTATCGCAAGTTTATTTTATCGCACTTTTATTATTCGCAATTTCATTATCGTTATTTACTTTACGCTTTAATTTAAGTCTTGTATTTATTTTATATTTTACATTAGGTTTTAACTGCGACTAAAGTCTTAAAATCGACAAACCGGTCATTAAACGGTAAAAAACCCCCTTTATAATAATAATATTACTTATATATATGTTTGTATTTTTATAAAAGTAAATTAATATAGCGTTGAGCTTTATTTAAAAAAGATTCCCTGTGGAACGAACCGGACTTACTAAAAACTACACTACTGTACGATTAGGTACACTGCCTATAAGTGTTGTAGCAAGGTTTAAGTATATCCATTCTATAAATAAATAAATATCTTGTGTAAAATTTTATCGTATTTAATAGTTTTTCCTAAGTTTAACTAAATGATAGTTTGTTAATGTTAATATAAAGATTTACAATTGGGCGTCCTTATAAATTACCATATGCACTCGATCGGACACGATGGGCGGGGTATTTATATCTACGAATAATCGTTCATTTAACCGGACACGGGAATGGGTTAATAGCCACTAGAATAATTAAAACAGGGGTGAAATTACATTCAAGGGTAATTGATGTAATTGTTAACAAAGTAGTAAAACCTTGGTTTACATGCAGTCGATAACCGGGTTGGGTAATTGATTATTCAAACTGATCAAGTGGGTAAATTAATATTCATATCTAATCAAAACAGGGGTGGATTACATACAGTGATAACTGGTGTAATTGTTGACAGAAGTGATAACTGCGTCACAGTTTAAATCCTTAATTAGTTGGAATATTTGACTTCGGGTATAAGGGTAATTTGACGAGGACACTCACACTTTATATTTATAACCGATGGACTATTATGGACAAAAACCAGATAGGTATCAAATAAACCAGGACAAAGGATAATTAACCCGAGTAACAATTAATTAAAATCAAAACGTCAAACATCATGATTACGAAAGTTTAAATAAGCATGAGGACACTCGCACTTTATATTTACGACTGATGGACTGTTATGGACAAAAACCAGACGGACATATTAAATAATCCAGGACAAAGGACAATTAACCCATGGGCATAAAACTAAAATCAACACGTCAAACATATATATAAGTAATATTATTATTATAAAGGGGGGTTTTTACCGTTTAATGACCGGTTTGTCGATTTTAAGACTTTAGTCGCAGTTAAAACCTAATGTAAAATATAAAATAAATACAAGACTTAAATTAAAGCGTAAAGTAAATAACGATAATGAAATTGCGAATAATAAAAGTGCGATAAAATAAACTTGCGATAATTAAAAAGGACGATAATTAAAAGTGCAATTAAATAACAATAAATAAAAGTGCGATAATTAGAAGTGCAATTAAATATAAAATAAAGGAAATTAAATATGAAATAAAAGAATTATGCTTATTTAAACTTAGTGACTATTAATCCATTCCCGTGTCCGGTTAAATGAACGATTATTCGTACATATAAATACCCCGCCCATCGTGTCCGATCGAGTGTATATGGTTATAAATAGTTTATCCCTATGTGGGGCATTGCAAAAACTTGATGTCGTAGCGTGGGGGTATGAAATAGTTTATATTTTTACTAGGAAAAGCGATACAAATTACACAAGTTTTAATTATTTATTTACAAATGGGATATACCTAAACCTTGCTACAACACTATAGGCAGTGTACCTAATCGTAGAGTAGTGTAGTTTTTAGTAAGTCCGGTTCGTTCCATAGGGAGCTGGCTTATTTCACACTATATTTTAAACAATTATATTCGTACAAAATATATTATATTAATAATATATAAAAGGGGGTTTTACCGTTTAATGACCGGTTTGTCGATTTTATATTTTAAGCGAAGCGTAAAGTAAATGACGATATTTAACTAACAATATAAAATAAATAACAATAATTAAAATGACAATAAATAAAAGTACGAGGAAATATGAAATAAAATATATTATGCTTATTTAAACTTCCGTAACCATGATGGTTGACGTGTTGATTTTAGTTTTATGCCCATGGGTTAATTGTCCTTTGTCCTGGATGATTTAATATGTCCGTCTGGTTTTTGTCCATAACAGTCCATCGGTCATAAATTTAAAGTGCGAGTGTCCTCGTCAATTTATTCTTATACCCGAAGTCAAATATTCCAACTAATTGGGGACTTAAACTGTAACAAGGTTTTAATACTTTGTTTAATAATTACACCAGGATATCAACTGCGTGTAACCCAAGGTTTTAATACTTTGTTATCAATTATGCCAAGTGTCCTTGTACATAATTTCACCGCTGTTTTAATGATTCTTGTGACTATTAATTCATTCCCGTGTCCGGTTAAATGAACGATTATTCGTACATATAAATACCCCGCCCATCGTGTTCGATCGAGTGTATATGGTTATTTATAGAGACGTCCAATTGTAAATCTTTATATTAAAATTAACAAACTATCATTTAGTTAAACAAATATAAAGCCCATTAATAGCCCATAGTCTAATTTTCACAAGTGTCGTTCTTTTGTCTAAATCTCAATTATGGTACAAAGTCCAATTACCCAATTTTAATATTTTTAGCCCAACATCATGATTACTTCGTCTTAAATAAGCATAATAATAACTTAAGTACGAGACATTAATTTAAAAAGGAGAATATAGCTTACATTGATTATTTATCGCGTAGTGTTACACGGACAGAGCTCTGACTTTAAAACCCGTAAAATAACCTTTACATAACCCGAACTAATCTAATATAACACTAATCTATATTATATATGTATATATATTATATATATTTATTTATATTATACTAGGGAGTATTATTATTATTATTTATATTTTTTATATTTTTACTCGGTAGAATGCATGGCCTTTTATAGGAGTTTTGATTTCTGACAGCTCCGCGAGTCGTGGAGTTTTTGGCCTTCAAACTCCGCGAGTCATGGAGTTTGAAAATTCAGCTCAGGATCATTTGTCTCATAGCTTGTCGACATAATTTTTAAATATATATAATATATAAATAATTTATATAATTATTTAAATATTATATTATATTCTTGTGCATAGTTGACTTGTAATTTTTGGTCCGTTGCGTCGGGCGTTGATAGTTGACTCATGTCCCGGTTCCTGATTTTCGAACGTCCTTGCGTACAATTTAATATCTTGTACTTTGCGTTTTGTAACTTGTACTCTTGTCATTTTTAGACGTTTCTCATCAATAAATTGAACCTTTTGAATTGTATCTTGTACATTTGAACTTTTTGGACGTTTGTGTCTTCAAATCTTCGTTTTCGCCTTTTGTCTTCGCACTTATTTATTTAAACAATTACAATGAAAATATAATACAATTACATATGAAAACCTATTATTTAGGAGGGATATTGCTATGAAATATATGTTCCTTTTTAGCCTTATCAAATATCCCTACACTTGAGCGTTGCTTGTCCTCAAGCAATACAGAACTTGAAATAAAAACATACATGAATCACTTTTTTATTCATCACACTTTGTACATCAGTGATTTTGATATGGTGGTATAAACAATGATAGTAACGATAGAACCATGGTTAAAGGTGGGTGTATCATCCACAGTTGCCTCGGGTTTAGGTCAACGACACTTGCAATCAAATAGCCGATTTACTTTCGGTTTCCAAAGCAAAGTGCACATTTGAAAGGCGGTTTACAGTCCCACATGACTATGAAAATGTAGATCCTTAAGGAAATTGGATCTTTATGAAAACATTTGATCTTTTTGAAAATTTAATCTAGCTTTTACCCTAGATAAGTTTTTCGGAATAACCCTTTATCGGTGTTCGCAAAATGATTTTTTTTTTTGGGGTTTGTGGGTTTCAGATTTGAAAATTTTAGCTCAAAACTTGCGGTTTTGTGTTACACACTTGCTAACCTTGTATTAGGAAAGCAACACGTCCAGTATACTTGCTCTGTATATTACCTTTCGGTAAACTACCGTCCGGTTGTAAAGGAAAGCGATGAACAAGAAACTGTTAAGGCAATGTCTAATGACATGCATTTGATTATGGTCCACAAACGTGTCGGATGCTATTACTATCCTTTGTAGGAGCAATAGTAAAGCTCACCCTTATAATTTTTCAGTCTGGCACAAGGTCCTGTCTTTGACCATGCTATGCAACCACCGTTCTTACGGTTGACACCTGATTTGGTTCAGGTGACCTAATGAATTCCAGGTGAATTCCTAGGATTTTACGTTCAATGGTAATGAACGCATTGAAAATGGGTTTTCAGAAAATAAATCGGTTTTAATTTTGATCAAAATATTTTCTCGTTCAAGCTCGAGTTTAGATATCATTGAATTCCATGAGTTTGTAATTCTCAATCTTTAAGGTCAATCTCAAGGATTGAGTAATATCAGTCTTAAAAGCTGATTTTTGATCTTTAAGGAGATTATCCTTTCTGGGGATCTGATTCATTAGTCTTATCAAGCTAATTTGCACGGTGCCCCCCATTGTACGAGATAAATCCTTCTCATGGTTAGGATAAATCTGACCACCTGGCAACCCTGTTTGATGCTGAGGTCCGTGGATTTTCTGCTGATTTTAGAGATGACTTTTCTAGATTTTTCGTCAACCTACAGCTGGTCTGGACGACAATTTCTTGACCTAAATCAAGAAGCGCGTGTCTTTTTCGGAAGACTTTACTTCCTTTTAATGATGGAATTGATTCATCGTGTAGATCCATCTCTCTTTACAGTAAATCGGGTAAAACAGTTAATTTAGTCCAAAACAAAAGCACCTGCAATAACTTTACAGAAACATGTGATAGATAGTTTTTAATTGAATAACTTGGTACATTCTCTCCACACTTGGCTTTTTTCATGCGTCTTTTTATATCTTAAATAAATAAATTCAAGCGTTTTAGTTGTTTCTCAATTTATGTCCTTTCCGAGGTAACGATAATTTCGGCATTAACACCTAGTTTTATCGTTCATAAATATGTATAAACATGATTTTGAATTCATTTAGTTGAAAATTTTTAAAATTTCATAAAATTTAGAAAATAAGCCAAGTATAAACCCGAGAGAATTTATAACCCTTCCCCACACTTAAGATCATGCAATGCCCTCATTTGCATGAAATCAGACTATATTTATAAATTCATGAGGGTGATAAGTGTAGAAAAGTGATTAAAAATACCCAGTTTGTAATTACAAAGCTCATCGAATGATAGATGGCGCGCCTCATCGTTCATTCCTTCTTGTTTTATCACACATGTTTTTCTTCAAAAACGGTTGCTTTTCTGAACTGTTTGCTAATATTTGAAAATGCGTCTTTTACCATAATCGTGCATTTTTATTAACGAGTTATGCACTAACCCAAACCCCTAATTTAACTTTAAGTGGGGTTAGACTTCCCCACACTTAGCTGACGACATGTGAAGTCGGTAGAATGAGTTCCACGAATTAGAGTAGTGAGCCAGTTATTTACATTTTGGGTAGTGTATAATATATCAATGGGTTTAAAGTTTAGACTCACCAGATCGTCACTACTTAATTCTTTTTTAAGTGTAGCTTTTAGTAAATGAATATGTCTCTTTTCTGGTTCTTGGTCAAATGGATCGATATACACCGACATACTTATTTCTATAGGGTGGACAATTCCTAATATTTCCTTCTTTTTATTCTCAGGATCAAAGTTTTCACCTCTATTACCCAATTGGGTGAAATTTGAGGTGTCATTATCTATTACAGCTCGTAGTTCATTTCCGGTGGATGACTCGTCTATTGAGAATATTGGGTAGGAAGGTTGTGGAATGGTGAAGTTCGGTTTGGCCTCGGGGGTAAAATTTTCAACGTTATCGTATTCCCAAGAGTACCAATTTTTCACCCTTACTTCTTCTTTATCCATTGATGGATCGATGATTTCATCGGTAGAGGCTAATGTGTCGATATGTTGTGAAATTGGTAAGACTGAATAAAAAGTATCATCGGGATAATTGGTGATTTCGGAGCTCTCGAATTCATCAAAATTCGATGATATGAGATTTTTTTGCACAATACTCCTCAGATCAACAGGTGTGTAGTCTGATAGAGTTTTAGCTTGCCGGTTTACAAACTCTCTCATTTGTTCATTTTGAGCATTGAGTTCTTCGAGTTTGATTTTCATATTGTCTAATAAATTTTCAGACACGTAATTTTCCTCGTCTACTGGTTGTTGAGTTTGGAAATATTCTTGGGAATAATCCCAATTTGAATTGTATTCTTCATAATCATTCCATTCAGGTTCCGTGGGTGCGTAATTTTCCATAGGAACGTAATAATAACATTCCCATGTTGAGTGATAATCTCCACAGATTTCACAACCAGTTATTGTTTCGTCATTCGTGATCCAAGATTGACTGAACGAATTGTCATCAACACCCATATGAGACTATTGATTTAATTGATTTTGGATATCAAAAAGAGTTTCCATAGCCTTGTTTTCAAAAATTTTCATTTTATTGCGATGGCCAAATTTTAGCTACAATGTGGTGCATTTACTAATTATCCTATTAGTTATAAAAATAGAAAAACTTATATAAGTTGTCCAATTAATAGACTTTTCTGCTTTTGCCCACGTTTCGAATAGCCAAAAGATGCAGCAGGGAGCCAGAACCCTTTAAATCGGAAGCTCACAACTCAGCCACTAACAAATCCAACTATTACTACGAAGCAGAAAATTGTCAACGTCCATTAATTTAACCACTTAAATAATTTTTCTTTCCGTTTGAGATATTAGATAAGAAATAGAGAAAATTTCTAAATCCTAAAAACTAAAGCGTCGAAAAAAAGAAAGAAAAAGAATGCGCGTCGAAAAACGTCGAAAAATAAAAATAAGAAAGTAGCGAGTCGTGACTTAAAAGGCACTAAAATTTTAAAATCGTCGCAAAATTCTAAAGCACCTAAATCTTAGTCTAAAGAAATAGCACTTAAAGGGATTTAACGGCAAAGCCTAAAAATCTAAAAATAAAAATAAGCTACGGCAAAATACTAGAACTTAAAACTAGCTACGAACAATAAAGATACAAATATTACACTAAAAAAAATACAAAATATAAAAATAAACTTAAAGTTGTAAAAAGTACAATTTTTATAAAAATATTATTTTTATATTATTTATTTTATAAAACTATTAATTTTATAATTTAAATAAAACTAATTAAAATTAATTATTAAAAATTAATTAAAACTTAAACTAAATAATAAATTAATTAACCCTAAATACTAATTAATTAATAATAATAATTAAAACTCCGTAATAAATGCAAATTTAGGGTTTTCTGCAGGCGTTTCAGGATGGCTCCGCGACTCGTGGAGTTCTAAGCCTGCAAACTCCGCGAGTCGTGGAGTTTGAAAAAAAACGTTTTTTTTTTAAAATTTTATATTGTTTTTCTAAAAATATATAAAAAATATATTTATACAAAAATAAATTAAAAATATAGCGTTTCGCCGAGTCCCCGGCAGCGGCGCCAAAAACTTGATGTCGTAGCGTGGGGGTATGAAATAGTTTATATTTTTACTAGGAAAAGCGATACAAATTACACAAGTTTTAATTATTTATTTACAAATGGGATATACCTAAACCTTGCTACAACACTATAGGCAGTGTACCTAATCGTAGAGTAGTGTAGTTTTTAGTAAGTCCGGTTCGTTCCATAGGGAGCTGGCTTATTTCACACTATATTTTAAACAATTATATTCGTACAAAATATATTATATTAATAATATATAAAAGGGGGTTTTACCGTTTAATGACCGGTTTGTCGATTTTATATTTTAAGCGAAGCGTAAAGTAAATGACGATATTTAACTAACAATATAAAATAAATAACAATAATTAAAATGACAATAAATAAAAGTACGAGGAAATATGAAATAAAATATATTATGCTTATTTAAACTTCCGTAACCATGATGGTTGACGTGTTGATTTTAGTTTTATGCCCATGGGTTAATTGTCCTTTGTCCTGGATGATTTAATATGTCCGTCTGGTTTTTGTCCATAACAGTCCATCGGTCATAAATTTAAAGTGCGAGTGTCCTCGTCAATTTATTCTTATACCCGAAGTCAAATATTCCAACTAATTGGGGACTTAAACTGTAACAAGGTTTTAATACTTTGTTTAATAATTACACCAGGATATCAACTGCGTGTAACCCAAGGTTTTAATACTTTGTTATCAATTATGCCAAGTGTCCTTGTACATAATTTCACCCCTGTTTTAATGATTCTAGTGACTATTAATCCATTCCCGTGTCCGGTTAAATGAACGATTATTCGTACATATAAATACCCCGCCCATCGTGTCCGATCGAGTGTATATGGTTATTTATAGGGACGTCCAATTGTAAATCTTTATATTAAAATTAACAAACTATCATTTAGTTAAACAAATATAAAGCCCATTAATAGCCCATAGTCTAATTTTCACAAGTGTCGTTCTTTTGTCTAAACCCCAATTATGGTACAAAGTCCAATTACCCAATTTTAATATTTTTAGCCCAACATCATGATTACTTCGTCTTAAATAAGCATAATAATAACTTAAGTACGAGACATTAATTTAAAAAGGAGAATATAGCTTACATTGATTATTTATCGCGTAGTGTTACACGGACAGAGCTCTGACTTTAAAACCCGTAAAATAACCTTTACATAACCCGAACTAATCTAATATAACACTAATCTATATTATATATATATATATATATATAATATATATTTATTTATATTATACTAGGGAGTATTATTATTATTATTTATATTTTTTATATTTTTACTCGGCAGAATGCATGGCCTTTTATAGGAGTTTTGATTTCTGACAGCTCCGCGAGTCGTGGAGTTTTTGGCCTTCAAACTCCGCGAGTCGTGAAGTTTGAAAATTCAGCTCAGGATCATTTGTCTCATAGCTTGTCGACATAATTTTTAAATATATATAATATATAAATAATTTATATAATTATTTAAATATTATATTATATTCTTGTGCATAGTTGACTTGTAATTTTTGGTCCGTTGCGTCGGGCGTTGATAGTTGACTCATGTCCCGGTTCCGGATTTTCGAACGTCCTTGCGTACAATTTAATATCTTGTACTTTGCGTTTTGTAACTTGTACTCTTGTCATTTTTAGACGTTTCTCATCAATAAATTGAACCTTTTGAATTGTATCTTGTACATTTGAACTTTTTGGACGTTTGTGTCTTCAAATCTTCGTTTTCGCCTTTTGTCTTCGCACTTATTTATTTAAACAATTACAATGAAAATATAATACAATTACATATGAAAACCTATTATTTAGGAGGGATATTGCTATGAAATATATGTTCCTTTTTAGCCTTATCAAATATCCCTACACTTGAGCGTTGCTTGTCCTCAAGCAATACAGAACTTGAAATAAAAACATACATGAATCACTTTTTTATTCATCACACTTTGTACATCAGTGATTTTGATATGGTGGTATAAACAATGATAGTAACGATAGAACCATGGTTAAAGGTGGGTGTGTCATCCACAGTTGCCTCGGGTTTAGGTCAACGACACTTGCAATCAAATAGCCGATTTACTTTCGGTTTCCAAAGCAAAGTGCACATTTGAAAGGCGGTTTACAGTCCCACATGACTATGAAAATGTAGATCCTTAAGGAAATTGGATCTTTATGAAAACATTTGATCTTTTTGAAAATTTAATCTAGCTTTTACCCTAGATAAGTTTTTCGGAATAACCCTTTATCGGTGTTCGCAAAATGATTTTTTTTTTTTGGGGTTTGTGGGTTTCAGATTTGAAAATTTTAGCTCAAAACTTGCGGTTTTGTGTTACCCACTTGCTAACCTTGTATTAGGAAAGCAACACGTCCAGTATACTTGCTCTGTATATTACCTTTCGGTAAACTACCGTCCGGTTGTAAAGGAAAGCGATGAACAAGAAACTGTTAAGGCAATGTCTAATGACATGCATTTGATTATGGTCCACAAACGTGTCGGATGCTATTACTATCCTTTGTAGGAGCAATAGTAAAGCTCACCCTTATAATTTTTCGGTCTGGCACAAGGTCCTGTCTTTGACCATGCTATGCAACCACCGTTCTTACGGTTGACACCTGATTTGGTTCAGGTGACCTAATGAATTCCAGGTGAATTCCTAGGATTTTACGTTCAATGGTAATGAACGCATTGAAAATGGGTTTTCAGAAAATAAATCGGTTTTAATTTTGATCAAAATATTTTCTCGTTCAAGCTCGAGTTTAGATATCATTGAATTCCATGAGTTTGTAATTCTCAATCTTTAAGGTCAATCTCAAGGATTGAGTAATATCAGTCTTAAAAGCTGATTTTTGATCTTTAAGGAGATTATCCTTTCTGGGGATCTGATTCATTAGTCTTATCAAGCTAATTTGCACGGTGCCCCCCATTGTACGAGATAAATCCTTCTCATGGTTAGGATAAATCTGACCACCTGGCAACCCTGTTTGATGCTGAGGTCCGTGGATTTTCTGCTGATTTTAGAGATGACTTTTCTAGATTTTTCGTCAACCTACAGCTGGTCTGGACGACAATTTCTTGACCTAAATCAAGAAGCGCGTGTCTTTTTCGGAAGACTTTACTTCCTTTTAATGATGGAATTGATTCATCGTGTAGATCCATCTCTCTTTACAGTAAATCGGGTAAAACAGTTAATTTAGTCCAAAACAAAAGCACCTGCAATAACTTTACAGAAACATGTGATAGATAGTTTTTAATTGAATAACTTGGTACATTCTCTCCACACTTGGCTTTTTTCATGCGTCTTTTTATATCTTAAATAAATAAATTCAAGCGTTTTAGTTGTTTCTCAATTTATGTCCTTTCCGAGGTAACGATAATTTCGACATTAACACCTAGTTTTATCGTTCATAAATATGTATAAACATGATTTTGAATTCATTTAGTTGAAAATTTTTAAAATTTTCATAAAATTTAGAAAATAAGCCAAGTATAAACCCGAGAGAATTTATAACCCGTAATCACTTAAGATCATGCAATGCCCTCATTTGCATGAAATCAGACTATATTTATAAATTCATGAGGGTGATAAGTGTAGAAAAGTGATTAAAAATCTTGTCTTTTTACGGTAGGCGCGAATCCTAAAGATAGATCTATTGGGCCTGACAAACCCCATCCTGACTATGGGATGCTTTAGTACTTCGAGATTATTGTAAACACACCTGATCTGGTGTACTTCAGAGGGTAAAACATGAACGTTAAGGCTTGTTACCGGGTGCCTACAACTTATAGAATACTTTTATACACTTACGAGTGTACATATATTTATAAACGGAAATCTTGTGGAATATTAATATATTGAAATGATTGTTATGATAAACCTATGAACTCACCAACCTTTTGGTTGACACTTTTAAGCATGTTTATTCTCAGGTACGAATTAAGTCTTCCGTTGTGCATTTGCTCATTTTAAGGATATTACTTGGAGTCGATCATCGCAATGGGGCCAAATGTTGAAGACTTTGTCCAGGTGGATAAGGACGGGTCTTTACACAATTGGAGTTTTGTAGGCTGTTCTAAAAGCCCAGAGTGCATCCTCCGATTTCATGGACCATTCCTTCGGATTTGATCCTACTGTTTTCTCTAGAATACGTTTTAAAGCTCGGTTGGTATTTTCAACTTGTCCCCTTGTTTGTGGATGATAAGCGGTTGAGATTTTATGAGTTACTCCATATCTTTTGAGAACTTTCTTAAGTTGATTATTACAGAAATGAGTACCCCGATCACTTATTAAAGCTTTCGGTGTTCCAAACCTAGCAAAAAGACGTTTTAAAAAGTTGACTACAACTCGTGCATCGTTAGTCGGGAGAGCTTGTGCTTCCGCCCATTTAGATACATAATCAATTGCAACGAGAATGTAGAGATTATTATGAGATTTTGGAAATGGACCCATAAAGTCAATACCCCAAATGTCAAATACTTCACATACTTGAATGACATTTTGTGGCATTTCATCACGTTGACTTATTTTTACGGCCCTTTGACAAGCATCACAGGATTTGCAAAGAAGGTGTGCGTCTTTGAAAATTGTAGGCCAATAGAATCCAGCAACGTAAACTTTACTTGCTGTGAGCTGAGGCCCATAATGCCCTCCTGTTGGTCATGTGTGACAATGGTTTAAGATTTGACTAGCTTCATCTCCGAATACACATCGGCGTATTATTCCATCGGGACAACTTTTAAACAAATGTGGATCTTCCCAGAAATAGTGTTTTATATCACTAAAGAATTTCTTTCGTTTTTGGTACGACAACCCTTTTTCAAGGAATCCACATACTAAGTAGTTTGCATAGTCTACAAACCATGGAATTTCATTATAATCTTTCTTCAATAGATATTCATCAGGAAAGTTATCTTGTATGGCCGATTCATTTAGAACTTCTAATTCGGGATTTTCAAGACGAGAAAGATGATCAGCGGCGAGATTTTCTGCTTTTTTTTTGTCTCGGATTTCAATATCGAACTCTTGTAAGAGTAAGATCCAACGGATTAATCGTGGTTTGGCATCTTGTTTCAAAAATAGGAATCTAAGAGCAGAATGGTCGGTATAGACCACCGTTTTAGCTAGAACGAGATATGAACAAAATTTGTCAAAAGCAAAGACAATAGCAAGGAGTTCTTTTTCAGTAGTTGTGTAATTCGTTTATGCTCCTTGTAACGTCTTACTAGCGTAATAAATAGGTTGAAATCATTTTTCAATCCTTTGTCCTAAAACGGCTCCCATTGCAAAATCACTTGCATCGCACATTAGTTCAAACGGTAGATTCCAATTTGGAGTTATCATGATCGGCACATTAGTGAGTTTTTCTTTAAGAATATTAAAAGATTTGATGCATTCATCAGAAAAGATGAATGGAGCATCCTTTTCAAGGAGTTTATTCATAGGAGTGACAATTTTAGAAAAATCTTTTATGAAACGTCGGTAAAAACCGGCATGCCCTAGAAAACTCCTAACTCCTCTAACATTGGTGGGATGTGGAAGTTTAGCAATTACATCTACTTTAGCTCTATCCACTTCAATTCCTTCCTTTGAAATTTTATGACCAAGAACTATGCCTTCTTTAACCATGAAATGGCATTTCTCCCAATTAAGTACTAGATTTGATTGTTCGCATCTAATAAGCATTCGTTCAAGATTAACTAAACATGATTCAAATGTATCATCGAAGACTGAAAAGTCATCCATGAAAACTTCCATGCATTCTTCTATCATGTCGTGAAAAATCGCCATCATGCACCTTTGAAAGGTTGCAGGGGCGTTGCAAAGTCCAAATGGCATGCGTTTGTAAGCAAAAGTACCATAAGGGCACGTGAACGTGGTTTTCTCTTGATCCTCGGGTGCTATTGGAATTTGAAAATATTCGGAAAAACCATCAAGAAAACAATAGTAATATTTCTGGCTAATCTTTCCAACATTTAATCAATAAAGGGTAAGGGAAAGTGATCTTTTCTGGTGGCGTCATTTAATTTTCTATAATCAATACAAACACGCCATCCTGTTACAGTCCTAGTAGAAATAAGCTCATTTTTCTCATTTGTGATGACAGTCATGCCACCCTTCTTAGGTACGCATTGAACTGGGCTTATCCATGGACTATCAGAGATTGGATAAATTAAACCTGCATCTAGCAGTTTAATAATTTCTTTCTTAACAACATCTTGCATATTAGGATTTAGTCTTCGTTGGCGTTGCACATACGTTTTATGGCCTTCTTCCATAAGGATTTTATGTGTGCAATACGAAGGACTTATTCCTTTAATGTCATGAATCTTCCATGCAATAGCTGGTTTATGAGCTTTTAGCACAGAAATGAGTTGAGATTTTTCATTTTCAGTAAGAGAAGACGATATTATTATAGGTAATTCAGATTCACCATGTAAATAAGCGTATTCCAAATAGTTTGGAAGTGGCTTTAATTCTAATGTCGGCAGTTCTTCTATCGATGATTTATATCGATATCTGTCTCTTCTTTTAGCATTTGTATTTCTTCTGTGGTTGGTTCATACCCATTAGCCATAAGTGTAGCTAACATTTCAGTTTCATCAATTGGTTCAGTTCCTTCTCCTAAAGAACATTCTCCCGTTCCTTGTAATTCTGGAAATTCTTCTAACAATTATGCATGTGAATCTATAGTTTGAATACAATAACATGTATCACCTGCAGATTATGGTTGTTGCATGGCTCTATCAACAGAAAAGGTAACACTCTCATCCTCTATACTTAGGGTCAATTTCTTACCAAACACGTCTATTATTGCTTTAGCCGTATTTAAGAATGGTCTTCCTAATATGAGAGGAACTCGAGAATCTTCTTCCATGTCCAGAATAACAAAATCTACTGGAAATACTAAAGTACCAACTTTAACTAGCATGTTTTCCATTATCCCTCTAGGATATTTTACTGATCGATCGGCTAGTTGTATGCTTATTCATGTTGGTTTCAATTCTCCAAGGTCTAGTTTAGCGTATAGTGAATATGGCATTGAATTTATACTAGCACCTAAATCTGCCAATGCTTCTATTGAACTAAGACTACCCAGAAAACATGGAATTGTGAAACTTCTTGGATCTGAAAGTTTTTCTGGTATCTTATTCAACAGTACTGCAGAACAATTAGCATTCATAGTAACAGCCGAGAGTTCTTCCATTTTCTTTCTATATGTGATTAGATCTTTCAGAAATTTAGCATATCTTGGCATTCCTGAAATTACATCAATGAAAGGAAGATTTACATTTATTTGTTTAAACATATCCAAGAATTTGGATTGCTCGGCTTCAAGTCTTTCTTTTCTCATTTTACTCGGGTAAGGAAGTGGTGGTTGGTATGGTTTAACATAAGGTTTAGCCTTAACTGTGTTATCTTCATTAACCTTTTCAACTACTGGTTCTATTTCCTTATCTTGCTCAGGTTGTGGTTCTTGTAGAGTAGAAATAGCTTCATCAGAAATTACAGGCATTTCAGGTGGTTTAAGTGTAATATTACTTCTTGTAGTAATGGCTTTAGCTGTTTCATTCCGGGGGTTAGCATTTGTATCGCTAGGTAGACTTTCTGGTTTTCTTTCACCTATCAACCTTGCTAGGTTACTTACTTCTTGTTCCAGATTTTGAATAGAAGCTTGTTGATTTCTAAATGCTTGAGCATTTTGTTCATTGGTTTGTTTCTGAGATGTGAAAAATTGCGTTTAAGATTCAACTAGCTTCGACATCATGTCTTCTAAATTTGGATTTTTATCATCGGTTTGTGGTGGTTTGTTTTGAAAATTAGGTCTTTGCTGATTGTAAGTATTGTTGGATACTTGTTGATTGCTAGGACCTTGTTGATTGTTGTATGGAACATTTCGGTTATAATTCTGATTTTGATTGTAGATCGGTCTTGGCGGTTGATAATTATTCTGATAATTATTTCCAGGTCTTTGGTTTATGTATGAAACATTCTCTCTTTGTTCCATTGTTAGTTCAATACTGAGATAATCTTTTGTCAAATGTAGTCCTCCACACTGCTCACAACTAATTCGTATTGAGTGGATATCTTTAGTCTTCTTTTTCATTCGTCTCTCGACAGCATCTATCTTTGCAGAAATGGAATCAAAGTCATGGCTAGAATCGGCTCTAGCTGCTTTAGATGATCTAACAATATCTTTTTCTTGATGCCACTCATGTGAGTGGGAAGCAGTGTTATCAATAATTTTGTAAGCGTCAGTTGCGGTTTTCTTCATAATTGAACCACCAGCTGCTATATCGATGTCTTTTCGTGTAGTGATGTCGCATCCTTGGTAGAATATTTGTACTATTTGACAAGGGTCTAAACCATGTTGCGGACATCCTCTTAATAACTTTCCAAATCTTGTCCACGCCTCATATAAAGTTTCATTTGGCTTTTGTGTGAACGTAACAATTTCTCCTTGAAGTCTCACGGCTTTAGATGCCGGAAAGAATTGTTTAAGGAATTTTTCAACTAAAACGTCCCATGTATCAATCGCCCCTTCAGATAACGATTCTAACCAATCTTTGGCTTCTCCCTTTAAAGTCCAGGAAAATAACATGAGATATATCTGTTCATCCTCCACTTCTCGGATTTTAAATAGAGTACAGATCCTATTAAAGGTACGAAGATGTTCATTTGGATCTTCCTTCAGCACACCACTAAATTGGCACTGATTAGTTACCATGTGTAGGATTTGTCTTTTGATTTCATAATCTGGCGCATTAATGTCTGGTTGAGTAATTGCGTGACCTTGGCCAGTGCGTTTAGCTCTCATTCGGTCTTCCATACTTAGAGGTTCCAGATTTTCCATGATTGAATTTGTTGAATCTGAATCACTAGAGGATTCTGATTTAATGGTTTGTTTCTTGACAATCTCTGTTTGAATGGTTGGTAGTTCTGGAGGAAAGATTAATGGTTCAGGATCTCTGAATTGTCCCTGAATATCTTCCGGATTCTCAATTGTGAGGTCGGGTTCAAAAAATGTATTCTCGGAAATTTGAATTGGAGTACTTGGTCGACTAGATTACGATTCTAAAGAAAAATCAACGGCGACAATATTGGCTAGATGTCTTGATCGAGTTACAGGTGGTGAACGTACAAAAGGTGGTGAACGTTTTGCTCGGTGCATTCACTGAATATCCTATTAGTTATAAAAGATAAAAATTATATAAGTTATCAAATTAATAGACTTTTCTGCTTTTGCCCACGTTTCGAATAGCCAATAGATGCAGCAGGGAGCCAGAACTCTTTAAATCGGAAGCTCACAACTCAGCCACTAACAAATCCAACTATTACTACGAAGCAGAAAATTTGGATGTCTATCAATTTAACCACTTAATATAATTTTTCGTTGAAATTTAAAGAAATTTTAGAGAAGAAATGGAAAATTCTAAGTCCTAAAAACTAGAGCGTTGAGAAATAAGAAAGAAAAAGAGTGCGTCGAAAAACGTCGAAAAATAAATAGTCGAAAAAAATAATAATAATAAAATGCAGCGTCGAAACTTAAAAGTCTAAAAACTAAAAATTAAAACTTACGTCTAAAGGTATTAAAGCTTAAAGGAATTCTAAATCCAAAACGGCAATAACTTAAAAAAATACCAAAATTTATAAAATGGCGTCGTAAAATTCTAAAGCACCTAAATCTTAGTATAAAGAAAAAGCACTTAAGGGATTTTACGGCAAAGCCTAAAAATCTAGAAATAAAAATAACTAAGGCAAAAACTATAACTTAAAACTAAATACGAACAAAAAAAATACAAATATTACGCTAAAACAAATAAAAAGATACAAAATATAAAAATAAACTTAAAGTTGTAAAAAGTACAATTTTTATAAAAAAATATTATTTTTATAATTATTTTATAAAAGTATTAGTTTTATATATTTATAAAAACTAATTAAACTAAAAATACAAATAATAAATAAACTAAACTAATTAATATAAAAAATATAACCCTAATTAGGGTTTATAGTAATAATAATAAATAATACTCCGTAATTAATGTAGATTTAGGTCAAACCAGACGTGTCAGAATACGCTACGCGATCTCGTAGCTTTTTGCCTTGTCTCCTCCGAGATCGCGGAGCTCAGTAGTACCGGACTCAGTATTGGGCTAAAATAGTTCGGCCCAATTCGAAATTTAATAAAAAACAGTTTTGGGCTTCGTATTAATCTGGCCCAGTTCGATTTTTATTATTATATATATATTTTTTTCTGTTTTTATATTTATACAAAATATTTATATAAATTAAATAAAAACCTATATTTTTATAAACTAAAATAAAGAAACTTTATAATTTTATATATATTTAACAAACTCTTAAAAATATATATATGTTGTTTTTTCTTTTTATATTTTTGTATTTTTAATATTTAAAACGTATTTTTACAAAAGCGTATTTTTATAAAAGTAAACTAAATTTTTTTTATATATATAGCGTTTCGCTTCCGGCGTTTTTAGTGTCCCGGCAGCGGCGCCAAAAATACTTGATGTGCATAGAAGTATATACAAAATAGTTATATTTTTACTACAAAATACTATTAAATACGATACAATTTTACACAAGTTATTTATTTATTTATAGAGTGGATATACCTAAACCTTGCTACAATACTTATAAGCAGTGTACCTAATCGTACAATAGTGTAGTTTTTAGTAAGTCCGGTTCGTCCACAAGGAACTTGCCAAGTTTAACACTATATTTTTAACAAATATAAAAATATATATATGTAGTATTATTATTATAAAAGGGGAGTTTTTACCGTTTAATGACCGGTTTGTCGATTTTAAAACTTAAGTCACAGTTAAAACCTAATGTAAAATATTAAATATATAAAAGACTTAATTTAAAGCGTAAAGTAAATAACAATAATGAAATTGCGATAAATAAAAGTGTGATAAATAAAATTGCGATAATTAAAAAGTACGATAATTAAAAGTGCAATTAAATAAAATGACAGTAAATAAAAGTGCGATAATTAAAAGTGCAATTAAATATGAAATAAAGGAATTATGCTTATTTAAACTTCCGTAATCATGATGTTTAACGTGTTGATTTTAGTTTATTACCATGGGTTAATTGTCCTTTGTCCTGGATTATTCAATATGTCCATACGGATTTGTCCATTATAGTCCATCAGTAATAATCATAAAATGCAAAAGTCTTCGTCAAATTATTCTTATTCCCGTAGTCAAATATTCCAACTAATTGGGGATTCGAATTGTAACAAGGTCTTAATACTTTGTTTAATGAATACACCAGGTTATCGACTGCGTGTAATCCAAGGTTTTATTACTTTATTAACAATTACACCAATTACCCTTGTATGTAATTCACCCCTATTTCAACAAGTCTATTAACTATTAATCCAGTTCCGTGTCCGGTCAAATGAATAATTATTGGTATTTATAGATATCCCGCCCACCGTACCCAGTCAAGCGTATGTGGTTATATATAAATACGTCAAATTATAAGTCTATATATTAAATTAACGAGGTATCGTTTAGTTAATATAAAGCCCATTAATAGCCCATAGTCTAATTTCTACAAGTGTCGTTCTTTTATCCAAACCCCAATTATAGTACAAAGCCCAATTACCCCGTCTTTAATATTTAGCCCAACATCACGATTACTTCGGCTTAAATAAGCATAATAATAACTTAGCTACGAGACATTAATTTAAAAAGGTTGAACATAACTTACAATGATTAATAATAGCGTAGCATTACACGGACAGAATTTCGACTTACACCCTTACAACATTCGCTAACATACCTTATTATTAGAATTAAAATTAAAATTAAAATTAAAATTAAAATATTATATATATATATATATATATATATATATATATATATATATATATATATATACGAGTGAGAGATAGATTGAAAAAGTGGTACCAAACTCGGCTGATTTCGTGGCCTTTTATAGGCAGATTTTGAAATGACTGCTCCGCTATCGTGAAGCAATTGTGCCTTCCAGCTCCGAAATCGCGAAGGCACGCCTTCCAGCTCACCAACTTTTGGCCATTTTGAAAGGACCCGTTCATATACATTATAAACGATTCACAATAGTTGATTACATCGCGAGGTATTTGACCTCTATATGATATGTTTTACAAACATTGCATTCGTTTTTAAAAGACAAACTTTCTTTACATCAAAAATTGACGGCATGCATACCATTTTATATTACATCCAACTATAATTGACTTAATATTAATCTTGATGAACTCAACGACTCGAATGAAACGTCTTTCAAAGTATGTCATGAATGACTCCAAGTAATATCCTTAAAATGAGCTAATGCACAGCGGAAGATTTCTTTAATACCTGAGAATAAACATGCTTTAAAGTGTCAACCAAAAGGTTGGTGAGTTCATTAGTTTATCATAATCAATCATTCCTGTAATAGTAATAGACCACAAGATTTCAGTTTCTATAAATATTCGCACACTCGCAAGTGTATAAAAGTATTCTATAAGTTGTAGGCACCCGGTAACAAGCCTTAACGTTCATGTTTTACCCTCTGAAGTACACCAGATCAGGTGTGTTTAAAATAACCTCGAAGTACTAAAGCATCCCATAGTCAGGATGGGGTTTGTCAGGCCCAATAGATCTATCTTTAGGATTCACGCCTACCGTACATAGACAAGTAGTTTAATGTTACCAAGCTAAGGGTATATTTATGGTTTAAACCCACGTAGAATTTGTTTTAGTACTTGTGCATATTTCGTAAAACATTTATAAAACATCGCATGTATTCTCAGCCCAAAAATATATATTGCAAAAGCAATTAAAAAGGGAGCAAATGAAACTCACAATACTGTATTTCGTAGCAATTATGTATATGACGGCACTGAACAAGTGCAGGGTTTGTCTCGGATTCACGAACCTATCAATATTGTGATTCAATATTGCAGGAAAGTATGTAGACGCAACGAAAATGATAAACGTTATGTTGACCTCACGAGCAATACCCTCGATCAATACCCATAACCTCCATAGCTATAACCCATAATTTCCTTAGCTCTATCCCGTTTGAAAACTTATTTTGAAATCGTCTGAATATAACTCCGTCGTAGTATTTTATGTATACTAATAATATCTTGAAATAATACTAAGTAAATATATATATGTAATTCGATTGAGAGAGTTTAGAGAAATATATTTTCAAGTTTCTATGAAATAATGAAACCTATTGAATTCTATTTATAATAGATTTTTGAATTATTAAAGTAAATTATTAAAGTATGAATTATTAAAGTGAATTATTAAAGTATGAATTATTAAAGTGAATTATTAAAGTATGAATTATTAAAGTGAATTATTAAAGTATGAATTATTAAAGTATGAATTATTAAAGTGAATTATTAAAGTGAACTATTAAAGTATGAATTATTAAAATAAATTATTAAAGTATGAATTATTAAAGTGAATTATTAAAGTATGAATTATTAAAGTTAAAGTAAAGTAAAAGTAAAGTAAAGGTAAAGTTAAAGTATAGTAATAGTATAAAACTATGTAAGTATAATACGCGTATAAATATATATAATATTAATTTAAATCGTTATATATATTTAATAAAATATCGTTATCTTTATCATACTGGTTAAGTAATGAGTTGTTAAAAGTGGTTCTAGATATTTATAAAAGATATATACGTTTTAATAATAAAGTTCTTTTTAAACTGAAAACGTTTTTTTTTTTTTACTTTTGAAACTAAATCAAATAAATATGATAATTTTGTTTTTCAAAACTAAATTTATTTAAGAATCATTTTGTTAAAAGGTTAAAATAATGGAAATCGTTATATCATAAAACATTTTAGAAAAGTAGAATTATATATATTCATAATAGGTTTCAAGTTTTTAAATTACATTCTGTTGGTGAAGTATGGGATAAAGTCCAAAGGTTAAATAAACGTATGAAATCATCTTAATGAAAAATGTCGAGTTACTTAACTTGTTGATATCCAACATCTAAGTTATTTACACTCCACGTTCTTATTTTCATATTAAATAAAATGAAAGTTAACATAGTTATCTTATCAAGGTCACGAGGAAAATATTATAAAACATGCCTTGGAAATTAAACAGGAATTTCCACTAACCCTTGTCTAGTTCCCGTTAATTGACACATTTGTTCTTACTTATAAATCACTTTACCATTTTTCGAATGTTGTCAAAAAGAATAGATTTCTTAAATCACAGTGGACCTCATAACATAGGCCCGTAATCATATCATAATGTATCTGATAATTCAATCATTTGATATTATCTCTTAATTCTGTCGATAAATATATCGAAACAAATACGTTCATGTAAAGTATCATATATCTAATACTTTGTTAATGTTTTCAGTTAATATTATATATTATATATACATATCTATATACACATAATTGTTCGTGAATCATCGAACACGGTCAAAGGGTAATTGATTACATGAATGTAGTTCAAAACTTTTTGAGATTCAACATTACAAATTCTGCTTATCGTGTCGGAAACATATAAAGGTTAAGTTTAAATTTGGTCGGAAATTTCCTGGTCGTCACACATTTGCTTGTCAACGTTATATTATATAATATAATATATATATATATAATTTTATATAATTATTTATATATTATATTATATTCTTGTGCATAGTTGACTTGTAATTTTTGGTCCGTTGTGTCGCGTGCTGAAAGTTGGTTCATGTCTCGGTTCCAGATTTTTGAACGCCTTTTCGTACGATTTAATATCTTGTACTTTGCGTTTAGCAACTCGTACTCTTGTAATTTTTAGACGTTCCTCATCAATAATTTGAACCTCTTTGATTGTATTTTGTACTTTTTAGCTTTTTGGTCGTTTGCGTCTTCAATTCGTCGAATCTGCCTTTTGTCTTCACCTTTTATTATTTAAATGAATATCAATTGTAAATAGGACAATTGCAACTAAAAGTTTGTATTTCTTGAGGGATAATACTATGAAATATATGTTCGTTTTTAGCATTATCAATATTGCAATTCTTATCAGAAAGTTCCATTAGTCTTTTCTTCCTCTGCAGAAATAAAATGACACTATTATGTCCCATGAAAACCACTAAATGGTAAGGCCTTTAAATACTAATACCTTCCATGATCTTATATGAACTGATATATCGATCTGATAGACTATGTAGGTGGTGTTTTTGGCTTCAACTTGCGACCCGTTTACAAATGATTTGGTCCATTTACACATGATTTGGTCAATATGTATCTGAACAAATTTAACTCAATAAAATTAGAAAAAGAGTTAAGAGATTGATTAAACTCAACACATCACTAACCTGTATGAACCCTAACTATTGAACCCTAATTTTGCAGTGTATCAACCCTATTTAATTGATAATAATTTACAGGACAATTTATTTATCTACCAAAAAACCAATTTAAAACCCTAATCGTTGCAAATACAATTCACATAAGTATCATTGTTAAATCGAAGATGACATGCAATAGAATACCTAATTTAACACAATACATCAGACATCAGATTCATTAAACCTGTAAATCGAAAAAAATAATAAGAAATACTAACCCGTGATTTTTAAATTTAGGGCAAACATCAGAAATTAACAAAATTAAAGACATACTACAAATAATTACCAGTAAACAAAATATATTTGTAATTTGTGACTTAAAAGTTAGCAGCAGTTAATTACCAGTAAACAAAGAAAACATAATTTTCGGTAAAGAATGAGACTGTAATTTACGATTACAAAATACCTTAACATTGCCTTATTTGTGTTCATGAATCTTCTACATGATGCGTTGATTCACAATGGTGCGATGTTTAATGCGGATTTGTTCTTTAAGGGCATAGAAAAAGATAGAAATTTAACGCGGATTTGTTCTTGTATGGATATGTATTTTAGGTTTCAATTGAAAGATGAACGTGACTACGTGAGAGGAAGAGTGAATTAATTTATCCCGTGTTATTTAAAGGGTATTTTAGGGATGAAAAGTATGTAAAATTGATTTATTAGCTAATATTTTTAGTGGATGATTAAGGACCGTTGGATTAAGGGGTATTATAATGTTATTTTTTAATGTAACGGTAATTAAGGGGATTTTGAAAACATTTATTAGCTAATCGAGACTCTCTTTTAATGTATATAGTGATTTACATTTATTTATTTATTATTTATATTTTTATTATTATTCCTTACGAAGTATTTAATATTATAATTATATAAGTATCATTTAAACTTATACTATTATTGTTCACGCCATTTTTCATTACTTAAAGGGTATCTGCCCTATTTATGTACTCGCATCTACTTCTCACCAAAAACTTATAGCAACTGTCTTAATCGCCACCACACATTCTCTCCACCGCCATCACCACCGACCATCGTCTTCATCACCACCACACATCCTCTCCATCGCCACCACCATTTGCTTGGGATTTGCCACCACACATCTTCTCCATCGCCACTTGATATCGCTCCATTTATACATATTTTATCTCGCGATATCTCCCTCCCTTTTGAAATGTCCCGTTCTTATTGATTAAAAACGTTCCATATTAATTGATTTCGTTGCGAGGTTTTGACCTCTATATGAGACGTTTTTCAAAGACTGCATTCCTTTTTAAAACAAACCATAACCTTTATTTCATAAATAAAGGTTTAAAAAGCTTTACGTAGATTATCAAATAATGATAATCTAAAATATCCTGTTTACACACGACCATTACATAATGGTTTACAATACAAATATGTTACATCGAAATCAGTTTCTTGAATGCAGTTTTTACACAATATCATACAAACATGGACTCCAAATCTTGTCCTTATTTTAGTATGCAACAGCGGAAGCTCTTAGTATTCACCTGAGAATAAACATGCTTTAAACGTCAACAAAAATGTTGGTGAGTTATAGGTTTAACCTATATATATCAAATCATAACAATAGACCACAAGATTTCATATTTCAATACACATCCCATACATAGAGATAAAAATCATTCATATGGTGAACACCTGGTAACCGACATTAACAAGATGCATATATAAGAATATCCCCATCATTCCGGGACACCCTTCGGATATGATATAAATTTCGAAGTACTAAAGCATCCGGTACTTTGGATGGGGTTTGTTAGGCCCAATAGATCTATCTTTAGGATTCGCGTCAATTAGGGTGTCTGTTCGCTAATTCTTAGATTACCAGACTTAATAAAAAGGGGCATATTCGATTTCGATAATTCAACCATAGAATGTAGTTTCACGTACTTGTGTCTATTTTGTAAATCATTTATAAAACCTGCATGTATTCTCATCCCAAAAATATTAGATTTTAAAAGTGGGACTATAACTCACTTTCACAGATTTTTACTTCGTCGGGAAGTAAGACTTGGCCACTGGTTGATTCACGAACCTATAACAATATATACATATATATCAAAGTATGTTCAAAATATATTTACAATACTTTTAATATATTTTGATGTTTTAAGTTTATTAAGTCAGCTGTCCTCGTTAGTAACCTACAACTAGTTGTCCACAGTTAGATGTACAGAAATAAATCGATAAATATTATCTTGAATCAATCCACGACCCAGTGTATACGTATCTCAGTATTGATCACAACTCAAACTATATATATTTTGGAATCAACCTCAACCCTGTATAGTTAACTCCAACATTCACATATAGAGTGTCTTTGGTTGTTCCGAAATATATATAGATGTGTCGACATGATAGGTCGAAACATTGTATACGTGTCTATGGTATCTCAAGATTACATAATATACAATACAAGTTGATTAAGTTATGGTTGGAATAGATTTGTTACCAATTTTCACGTAGCTAAAATGAGAAAAATTATCCAATCTTGTTTTACCCATAACTTCTTCATTTTAAATCCGTTTTGAGTGAATCAAATTGCTATGGTTTCATATTGAACTCTATTTTATGAATCTAAACAGAAAAAGTATAGGTTTATAGTCGGAAAAATAAGTTACAAGTCGTTTTTGTAAAGGTAGTCATTTCAGTCGAAAGAACGACGTCTAGATGACCATTTTAGAAAACATACTTCCACTTTGAGTTTAACTATAATTTTTGAATATAGTTTCATGTTCATAATAAAAATCATTTTCTCAGAATAACAACTTTTAAATCAAAGTTTATCATAGTTTTTAATTAACTAACCCAAAATAGTCCGCGGTGTTACTACGACGGCGTAAATCCGGTTTTACGGTGTTTTTCGTGTTTCCAGGTTTTAAATCATTAAGTTAGCATATCATATAGATATAGAACATGTGTTTAGTTGATTTTAAAAGTCAATTTAGAAGGATTAACTTTTATTTGCGAACAAGTTTAGAATTAACTAAACTATGTTCTAGTGATTACAAGTTTAAACCTTCGAATAAGATAGCTTTATATGTATGAATCGAATGATGTTATGAATATCATTACTACCTCAAGTTCCTTGGATAAACCTACTGGAAATGAGAAAAATAGATCTAGCTTCAAAGGATCATTGGATGGCTTGAAAGTTCTTGAAGCGGAATCATGACACGAAAACAATTTCAAGTTAGATTTCCACTCGAAATAAGATTGTTATAGTTATAGAAATTGAATTAAAGTTTGAATATGATTATTACCTTATATTAGAAAGATAACCTACTATAAGTAACAAAGGTTTCTTGATCTTGGATGATTACTTGGAATGGATTTAGAAAACTTGGAAGTAAACTTGCAATCTTGGAAGTATTCTTGATTTTATGAAACTAGAACTTTTGGAATTTATGAAGAACACTTAGAACTTGAAGATAGAACTTGAGAGAGATCAATTAGATGAAGAAAATTGAAGAATGAAAGTGTTTGTAGGTGTTTTTGGTCGTTGGTGTATGGATTAGATATAAAGGATATGTAATTTTGTTTTCATGTAAATAAGTCATGAATGATTACTCATATTTTTGTAATTTTATGAGATATTTCATGCTAGTTGCCAAATGATGGTTCCTACATGTGTTAGGTGACTCAAATGGGCTGCTAAGAGCTGATCATTGGAGTGTATATACCAATAGTACATACATCTAAAAGCTGTGTATTGTACGAGTACGAATACGGGTGCATACGAGTAGAATTGTTGATGAAACTGAACGAGGATGTAATTGTAAGCATTTTTGTTAAGTAGAAGTATTTTGATAAGTGTCTTGAAGTCTTTCAAAATTTTATGAATACATATTAAAACACTACATGTATATACATTTTAACTGAGTCGTTAAGTCATCGTTAGTCGTTACATGTAAATGTTGTTTTGTAACCTTTAGGTTAACGATCTTGTTGAATGTTGTTAACCCATTGTTTATTATAACAAATGAGATGTTAAATTGTTATATTATCATGATATTATGATATATAATATATCTTAGTATGATTTATATACAGTTAAATGTCGTTACAACGATAATCGTTACATATATGTCTCGTTTCGAAATCATTAAGTTAGTAGTCTTATTTTCACATATGTATTTCATTGTTAATACACTTAATAATATATTTACTTATCATTTAACATAATTAACCAAGTGTATCAATATCTTAATATGATTCATATGTACCTAGTAATACGTTGTTATAACGATAATCGTTATATATATCGTTTTCGAGTTTCTTAAATTAATAGTCTCATTTTTATGTATATAACTCATTGTTAAAATTCCTAATGAGATACATACTTATAATAAAATCATGTTAACTATATATATAACCATATATATGTCATCGTATAGCTTTTACAAGTTTTAACGTTCGTGAATCACCGGTCAACTTGGGTGGTCAATTGTCTATATGAAACCTATTTCAATTAATCAAGTCTTAACAAGTTTGATTGCTTAACATGTTGGAAACACTTAATCATGTAAATAACAATTTCATTTAATATATATATATATAAACATGGAAAATTTCGGGTCACTACAGTACCTACCCGTTAAATAAATTTCGTCCCGAAATTTTAAGCAGTTGGAGGTGTTGACGTATCTTCTGGAAATAAATGCGGGTATTTCTTCTTCATCTGATCTTCTCGTTCCCAGGTGAACTCAGGTCCTATACGAGTATTCCATCGAACCTTAACAATTGGTATCCTGTTTTGCTTAAGTCTTTTAACCTCACGATCTATTATTTCGACGGGTTCTTCGATAAATTGAAGTTTTTCGTTGATTTGGATTTCATCTAACGGAATAGTGAGATCTTCTTTAGCAAAAAATTTCTTCAAATTCGAGACGTGGAAAGTGTTATGTCCAGCCGCGAGTTGTTGAGGTAACTCAAGTCGGTAAGCTACTGGTCCGACACGATCAATAATCTTGAATGGTCCAATATACCTTGGATTTAATTTCCCTCGTTTACCAAATCGAACAACGCCTTTCCAAGGTGCAACTTTAAGCATGACCATCTTTCCAATTTCAAATTCTATATCTTTTCTTTTAATGTTAGCGTAGCTCTTTTATCGACTTTGGGTGGTTTTCAACCGTTGTTGAATTTGGATGATCTTCTCGGTAGTTTCTTGTATTATCTCCGGACCCGTAATCTGTCTATCCCCCACTTCACTCCAACAAATTGGAGACCTGCACTTTCTACCATAAAGTGCTTCAAATGGTGCCATCTCAATGCTTGAATGGTAGCTGTTGTTGTAGGAAAATTCTGCTAACGGTAGATGTCGATCCCAACTGTTTTCGAAATCAATAACACATGCTCGTAGCATGTCTTCAAGCGTTTGTATCGTCCTTTTGCTCTGCCCATCAGTTTGTGGATGATAGGCAGTACTCATGTCTAGACGAGTTCCTAATGCTTGCTGTAATGTCTGCCAGAATCTTGAAATAAATCTGCCATCCCTATCAGAGATAATAGGGATTGGTATTCCATGTCTGGAGACGACTTCCTTCAAATACAGTCGTGCTAATTTCTCCATCTTGTCATCTTCTCTTATTGGCAGGAAGTGTGCTGATTTGGTGAGACGATCAACTATTACCCAAATAGTATCAAAACCACTTGCAGTCCTTGGCAATTTAGTGATGAAATCCATGGTAATGTTTTCCCATTTCCATTCCGGGATTTCGGGTTGTTGAAGTAGACCTGATGGTTTCTGATGCTCAGCTTTGACCTTAGAACACGTCAAACATTCTCCTACGTATTTAGCAACATCGGCTTTCATACCCGGCCACCAAAAATGTTTCTTGAGATCCTTGTACATCTTCTCCGTTCCAGGATGTATTGAGTATCTGGTTTTATGAGCTTCTCTAAGTACCATTTCTCTCATATCTCCAAATTTTGGTACCCAAATCCTTTCAGCCCTATACCGGGTTCCGTCTTCCCGAATATTAAGATGCTTCTCCGATCCTTTGGGTATTTCATCCTTTAAATTTCCCTCTTTTAAAACTCCTTGTTGCGCCTCTTTTATTTGAGTAGTAAGGTTATTGTGAATCATTATATTCATAGATTTTACTCGAATGGGTTCTCTGTCCTTCCTGCTCAAGGCGTCGGCTATCACATTTGCCTTCCCCGGGTGGTAACGAATCTCAAAGTCGTAATCATTCAACACTTCAATCCACCTACGCTGCCTCATATTCAGTTGTTTCTGATTAAATATGTGTTGAAGACTTTTGTGGTCGGTATATATAATACTTTTGACCCCATATAAGTAGTGCCTCCAAGTCTTTAATGCAAAAACAACCGCGCCTAATTCCAAATCATGCGTCGTATAATTTTGCTCGTGAATCTTCAATTGTCTAGACGTATAAGCTATCACCTTCATTTGTTGCATTAATATACAACCGAGACCTTACTTTGATGCGTCACAATAAATCACAAAATCATCATTCCCTTCAGGCAATGACAATATAGGTGCCGTAGTTAGCTTTTTCTTCAATAACTGAAACGCTTTCTCTTGTTCATCCTTCCATTCAAATTTCTTCCCTTTATGCGTTAATGCAGTCAAGGGTTTTGCTATTCTGGAAAAGTCTTGGATGAACCTTCTGTAGTAACCAGCTAGTCCTAAAAACTGGCGTATGTGTTTCGGAGTTTTCGGGGTTTCCCACTTTTCAACAGTTTCTATCTTTGTCGGATCCACCTTAATACCTTCTTTGTTCACTATGTGACCGAGAAATTGAACTTCTTCCAACCAAAATGCACACTTTGAAAATTTTGCTTACAATTCTTCCTTCCTCAATACTTCTAACACCTTTCTCAAATGTTCACCGTGTTCTTGGTCATTCTTTGAGTAAATAAGTATGTCATCAATGAAAACAATGATAAACTTGTCAAGGTATGGTCCACACACTCGGTTCATAAGGTCCATGAACACAGCTGGTGCATTAGTTAAACCAAACGGCATGACCATAAACTCGTAATGACCGTAACGTGTTCTGAAAGCAGTCTTTGGAATATCATCTTCTTTCACCCGCATTTGATGATACCTGGAACGTAAGTCAATCTTTGAATGAACAGACGTGCCTTGTAGTTGATAAAATAAGTCGTCGATTCTCGGTAGTGGGTAGCAGTTCTTAATGGTAAGTTTGTTCAACTCTCGGTAGTCGATACACAACCTGAATGTACCATCTTTCTTCTTGACAAACAAAACAGGAGCTCCCCACGGTGATGTGCTTGGTTGAATAAAACCATGCTCTAAAAGTTCTTGTAATTAGCTTTGCAGTTCTTTCATCTCGCTGGGTGCGAGTCTGTAAGGAGCACGAGCTATTGGTGCAGCTCCTGGTACAAGATCTATTTGAAATTCAACGGATCGATGTGGGGGTAATCCCGGTAATTCTTTCGGAAATACATCGGGAAATTCTTTTGCGACGGGAACATCATTGATGCTCTTTTCTTTAGTTTGTACTTTCTCGACGTGTGCTAGAACAGCATAGCAACCTTTTCTTATTAGTTTTTGTACCTTCAAATTACTAATAAGATGTAGCTTCGTGTTGCCCTTTTCTCCGTACACCATTAAGGGTTTTCCTTTTTCTCGTATAATGCGAATTGCATTTTTGTAACAAACGATCTCTGCTTTCACTTCTTTCAACCAGTCCATACCGATTATCACATCAAAACTCCCTAACTCTACTGGTATCAAGTCAATCTTAAATGTTTCGCTAACCAGTTTAATTTCTCGATTCCGACATATATTATCTGCTGAAATTAATTTACCATTTGATAATTCGAGTAAAAATTTACTATCCAACGGCGTCAATGGACAACTTAATTTAGCACAAAAATCTCTACTCATATAGCTTCTATCCTCACCCGAATCAAATAAAACGTAAGCAGATTTATTGTCAATAAGAAACGTACCCGTAACAAGCTCCGAGTCTTCCTGTGCCTCTGCTGCATTAATATTGAAAACTCTTCCGTGGCCTTGTCCATTCGTGTTCTCCTGGTTCGGGCAATTTCTAATAATGTGGCCCAGTTTTCCACATTTATAACAAACTACATTGGCATAACTTGCTCCGACACTACTTGCTCTGCCATTACTCATTCCGACACCATTTGTTCCTTTCGTTCGGTTAACCCCTGGTCCGAAGACCTCACACTTCGCCGCGCTATGACCATTTCTTTTACACTTGTTGCAAAATTTGGTGCAGAACCCCGAGTGATACTTTTCACACCTTTGGCATAGCTGCTTCTGATTGTTGTTGTTGTTACGATTGTTATTGTTGTTGGGACGATTGTTGTAGTTGCTATTATTGTTGTTGTTGTTGTTGTTGTTGTTGTTGTTGTTGTTGTTGGGACGTTTGTTGTAGTTGCGATTGATGTTGCGATTGTTGGGATAATTGTTGCGATTATTATTGTAATTGCTGTTGTTGTTGTATTGGTGATTCTTATCACCGTTTTCCTCCCACTTTCTTTTGACTTGCTTCACATTGGCCTCTTCAGCCGTCTGTTCTTTAATTCTTTCCTCAATCTGGTTTACTAGTTTGTGAGCCATTCTACATGCCTGTTGTATGGAGGCGGGTTCGTGTGAACTTATATCTTCTTGGATTCTTTCCGGTAATCCTTTCACAAACGCGTCGATCTTTTCTTCCTCATCTTCAAACGCTCCCGGACACAATAGGCACAATTCTGTGAATCGTCTTTCGTACGTGGTAATATCAAATCCTTGGGTTCGTAACCCTCTAAGTTCTGTCTTGAGCTTATTGACCTCGGTTCTGGGACGGTACTTCTCGTTCATCAAGTGCTTGAATGCTGACCACGGTAGTACGTAAGCATCATCTTGTCCCACTTGCTCTAGATAGGTATTCCACCATGTTAACGCAGAACCTGTGAAGGTATGCGTAGCGTACTTCACTTTATCCTCTTCGGTACACTTACTTATGGCAAACACCGATTCGACCTTCTCGGTCCACCGTTTCAATCCGATCGGTCCTTCGGTTCCATCAAATTCCAAAGGTTTGCAGGCAGTGAATTCTTTGTAGGTGCATCCTACACGATTTCCTGTACTGCTAGATCTAAGGTTATTGTTGGTATGTAGCGCAGCCTGTACTGCGGCTATCTTTGAAGCTAGAAAAGTATGGAATTCCTCTTCATTCATATTCACGGTGTGTCGAGTAGTCGGTGCCATTTCCTTCAAAATAGTCAAATGGAACAAGTTAATTATACAGAATATTAAGAGTAGTTAATAGTATTTCGTAGCATAATATGAACTCATTTATAAAAGCTTTTTCTTCATATTAGCGTTTTATAAGTTTAAATTCGGGTAGTACCTACCCGTTAAGTTCATACTTAGTAGCTAATATACAATTCAACTACTACAATTCTATATGAAAAACTGATTATAATAATATTTCGCGTTCAAACTTTTATACAATATTTTACAAACTTACAATACCGCTTATTTTACATAAAGCATGAAATATAGCACACAATAACTTTGATACAAGATAGTTTTGAAGATAATTCTAGCTAGTACACAAGTCGTTCAGTAAAGGCAATAAAGACACGTAATTCATACGTCCAGAAACAAGTCATGCATTCTGGTTTTACTAGGACTACTTCCCATCCTTGGTCTTGTGGAACATAACCGTTATGGCCATTGATAAGACAGCGTGTTGTAACATCGTCAAAGGGACGAGGGTTACGTAATGACCAACAGTCTCGTAATAACCTAAAAACCTCATTTCTTACCCCAATTACCGACTCCGTCACTTGTGGGAACGTTTTGTTTAATAGCTGTAGCCCGATGTTCTTTTTCTCACTTTAGTGAAAAGCGAACATTACTAACCCGTAAGCATAGCATGCTTCTTTATGTTTCATGTTAGCCGCTTTTTCTAAATCATGAAGTCCTATATTCGGATACATTGAGTCAAAATAATTTCTTAACCCGTTGCGTAAAATAGCATTTGGGTTCCCCGTAATATATGCGTCAAAGTAAACACATCGTAACTTATGGGTTTCCCAATGTGATATCCCCCATCTTTCAAACGAAAGTCTCTTATAAACCAAGACATTCTTGGAACGTTCTTCGAATGTCTTACAAACTGATCTCGCCTTAAATAGTTGTGCCGAGGAATTCTGACCGACTCTAGACAAGATTTCATCAATCATGTCTCCGGATAGGTCTCTTAAAATATTGGGTTGTCTATCCATTTTGTGTTTTTAAACTGTAAAATAGACAAGAGTTAGATTCATAAAAAAATACTTATTAATACAAGCAATTTTTACATATATCATAAAGCATAAGCACACTATATTACATATATTACACCACACGAATACAACTATCTTATTCCGACTCGCTCGTTTCTTCTTCTTCGGTTTTGGTTCGTTTTGCCAAGTTTCTGGGGATATATGATGTTCCCTTAAGACGAACCGTCATTTTCCACATTGGTTTAGAAAAACCTGGTGGTTTAGAGGTTCCCGGGTCATTGTTACAACTTAAGGACTTCGGGGATTGACGATACATATAAAGTTCATCGGGGTTAGAATTAGATTTCTCTATTTTTATGCCCTTTCCCTTATTATTTTCTTTTGCCTTTTTAAATTCAGTTGGGGTAATTTCTATAACATCATCGGAATTCTCGTCGGAATCCGATTCATCGGAGAATTGGTAATCCTCCCAATATTTTGCTTCCTTGGCGGAAACACCATTTGAAATGTCCCGTTCTTATTGATTAAAAACGTTCCATATTAATTGATTTCGTTGCAAGGTTTTGACCTCTATATGAGACGTTTTTCAAAGACTGCATTCATTTTAAAACAAACCATAACCTTTATTTCATCAATAAAGGTTTAAAAAGCTTTACGTAGATTATCAAATAATGATAATCTAAAATATCCTGTTTACACACGACCATTACATAATAGTTTACAATACAAATATGTTACAACAAAATAAGTTTCTTGAATGCAGTTTTTACACAATATCATACAAGCATGGACTCCAAATCTCGTCCTTATTTAAGTATGAGACAGCGGAAGCTCTTAATAATCAACTGAGAATAAGCATGCTTAAAACATCAACAAAAATGTTGGTGATTTATAGGTTTAACCTATATATATCAAATCATAATAATAGACCACAAGATTTCATATTTCAATACACATCCCATACATAGAGATAAAAATCATTCATATGGTGAACACCTGGTAACCGACATTAACAAGATGCATATATAAGAATATCCCCATCATTCCGGGACACCCTTCGGATATGATATAAATTTCGAAGTACTAAAGCATCCGGTACTTTGGATGGGGTTTGTTAGGCCCAATAGATCTATCTTTAGCATTCGCGTCAATTAGGGTGTATGTTCCCTAATTCTTAGATTACCAGACTTAATAAAAAGGGGCATATTTGATTTCGATAATTCAACCATAGAATGTAGTTTCACGTACTTGTGTCTATTTTGTAAATCATTTATAAAACCTGCATGTATTCTCATCCCAAAAATATTAGATTTTAAAAGTGGGACTATAACTCACTTTCACAGATTTTTACTTCGTCGGGAAGTAAGACTTGGCCACTGGTTGATTCACGAACCTATAACAATATATACATATATATCAAAGTATGTTCAAAATATATTTACAACACTTTTAATATATTTTGATGTTTTAAGTTTATTAAGTCAGCTGTCCTCGTTAGTAACCTACAACTAGTTGTCCATAGTTAGATGTACAGAAATAAATCGATAAATATTATCTTGAATCAATCCACGACCCAGTGTATACGTATCTCAGTATTGATCACAACTCAAACTATATATATTTTGGAATCAACCCCAACCCTGTATATAGCTAACTCCAACATTCACATATAGAGTGTCTATGGTTGTTCCGAAATATATATAGATGTGTCGACATGATAGGTAGAAATATTGTATACGTGTCTATGGTATCTCAAGATTACATAATATACAATACAATTTGATTAAGTTATGGTTGGAATAGATTTGTTACCAATTTTCACGTAGCTAAAATGAGAAAAATTATCCAATCTTGTTTTACCCATAACTTCTTCATTTTAAATCCGTTTTGAGTGAATCAAATTTCTATGGTTTCATATGGAACTCTATTTTATGAATCTAAACAGAAAAATTATAGGTTTATAGTCGGAAAAATAAGTTACAAGTCGTTTTTGTAAAGGTAGTCATTTCAGTCGAAAGAACGATGTCTAGATGACCATTTTAGAAAACATACTTCCACTTTGAGTTTAACCGTAATTTTTGGATATAGTTTCATGTTCATAACAAAAATCATTTTATCAGAATAACAACTTTTAAATCAAAGTTTATCATAGTTTTTAATTAACTAACCCAAAACAGCCCGCGGTGTTACTACGACGGCGTAAATCCGGTTTTACGGTGTTTTTCGTGTCTCCAGGTTTTAAATCATTAAGTTAGCATATCATATAGATATAGAACATTCATTTAGTTGATTTTAAAAGTCAAGTTAGAAGGATTAACTTTTATTTGCGAACAAGTTTAGAATTAACTAAACTATGTTATAGTGATTACAAGTTTAAACCTTCGAATAAGATAGCTTTATATGTATGAATCGAATGATGTTATGAACATCATTAATACCTTAAGTTCCTTGGATAAACCTACTGGAAAAGAAAAAAATGGATCTAGCTTCAATCGATCCTTGGATGGCTCGAAGTTCTTGAAGCAGAATCATGACACGAAAACAAGTTCAAGTAAGATCATCACTTGAAATAAGATTGTTATAGTTATAGAAATTGAACCAAAGTTTGAATATGATTATTAGCTTGTATTAGAATGATAACCTACTGTAAGAAACAAAGATTTCTTGAGGTTGGATGATCACCTTACAAGATTGGAAGTGAGCTAGCAAACTTGAAAGTATTCTTGATTTTATGTAACTAGAACTTGTAGAATATATGAAGAACACTTAGAACTTGAAGATAGAACTTGAGAGAGATCAATTAGATGAAGAAAATTGAAGAATGAAAGTATTTGTAGGTGTTTTTGGTCGTTGGTGTATGGATTAGATATAAAGGATATGTAATTTTGTTTTCATGTAAATAAGTCATGAATGATTACTCATATTTTTGTAATTTTATGAGATATTTCATGCTAGTTGCCAAATGATGGTTCCCACATGTGTTAGGTGACTCACATGGGCTGCTAAGAGCTGATCATTGGAGTGTATATACCAATAGTACATACATCTAAAAGCTGTGTATTGTACGAGTACAAATACGGGTGCATACGAGTAGAATTGTTGATGAAACTGAACGAGGATGTAATTGTAAGCATTTTTGTTAAGTAGAAGTATTTTGATAAGTGTATTGAAGTCTTTCAAAAGTGTATAAATACATATTAAAACACTACATGTATATACATTTTAACTGAGTCGTTAAGTCATCGTTAGTCGTTACATGTAAGTGTTGTTTTGAAACCTTTAGGTTAACGATCTTGTTAAATGTTGTTAACCCAATGTTTATAATATCAAATGAGATTTTAAATTATTATATTATCATGATATTGTCATGTATGAATATCTCTTAATATGATATATATACATTAAATGTCTTTACAACGATAATCGTTACATATATGTCTCGTTTAAAAATCATTAAGTTAGTAGTCTTGTTTTTACATATGTAGTTCATTGTTAATATACTTAATGATATGTTTACTTATCATAGTATCATGTTAACTATATATATATCCATATATATGTCATCATATAGTTTTTACAAGTTTTAACGTTCGTGAATCACCGGTCAACTTGGGTGGTCAATTGTCTATATGAAACATATTTCAATTAATCAAGTCTTAACAAGTTTGATTGCTTAACATGTTGGAAACATTTAATCATGTAAATATCAATCTCAATTAATATATATAAACATGGAAAAGTTCGGGTCACTACAGTACCTACCCGTTAAATAAATTTCGTCCCGAAATTTTAAGCTGTTGAAGGTGTTGACGAATCTTCTGGAAATAGATGCGGGTATTTCTTCTTCATCTGATCTTCACGCTCCCAGGTGAACTCGGGTCCTCTACGAGCATTCCATCGAACCTTAACAATTGGTATCCTGTTTTGCTTAAGTCTTTTAACCTCACGATCCATTATTTCGACGGGTTCTTCGATGAATTGAAGTTTTTCGTTGATTTGGATTTCATCTAACGGAATAGTGAGATCTTCTTTAGCAAAACATTTCTTCAAATTCGAGACGTGGAAAGTGTTATGTACAGCCGCGAGTTGTTGAGGTAACTCAAGTCGGTAAGCTACTGGTCCGACACAATCAATAATCTTGAATGGTCCAATATACCTTGGATTTAATTTCCCTCGTTTACCAAATCGAACAACGCCTTTCCAAGGTGCAACTTTAAGCATGACCATCTCTCCAATTTCAAATTCTATATCTTTTCTTTTAATGTCAGCGTAGCTCTTTTGTCGACTTTGGGCGGTTTTCAACCGTTGTTAAATTTGGATGATCTTCTCGGTAGTTTCTTGTATTATCTCCGGACCCGTAATCTGTCTATCCCCCACTTCACTCCAACAAATCGGAGACCTGCACTTTCTACCATAAAGTGCTTCAAACGGCGCCATCTCAATGCTTGAATGGTAGCTGTTGTTGTAGGAAAATTCTGCTAACGGTAGATGTCGATCCCAACTGTTTTCGAAATCAATAACACATGCTCGTAGCATGTCTTCAAGTGTTTGTATAGTCCTTTCGCTCTGCCCATCAGTTTGTGGATGATAGGCGGTACTCATGCCTAGACGAGTTCCTAATGCTTTCTGTAATGTCTGCCAGAATCTTGAAATAAATCTGCCATCCCTATCAGAGATAATAGGGATTGGTATTCCATGTCTGGAGACGACTTCCTTCAAATACAGTCGTGCTAACTTCTCCATCTTGTCATCTTCTCTTATTGGCAGGAAGTGTGCTGATTTGGTGAGACGATCAACTATTACCCAAATAGTATCAAAACCACTTGCAGTCCTTGGCAATTTAGTGATGAAATCCATGGTAATGTTTTCCCATTTCCATTCTGGGATTTCGGGTTGTTGAAGTAGACCTGATGGTTTCTGATGCTCAGCTTTGACCTTAGAACACGTCAAACATTCTCCTACGTATTTAGCAACATCGGTTTTCATACCCGGCCACCAAAAATGTTTCTTGAGATCCTTGTACATCTTCCCCGTTCCAGGATGTATTGAGTATCTGGTTTTATGAGCTTCTCTAAGTACCATTTCTCTCATATCTCCAAATTTTGGTACCCAAATCCTTTCAGCCCTATACCGGGTTCCGTCTTCCCGAATATTAAGATGCTTCTCCGATCCTTTGGGTATTTCATCCTTTAAATTTTCCTCTTTTAAAACTCCTTGTTGCGCCTCCTTTATTTGAGTAGTAAGGTTATTATGAATCATTATATTCATAGATTTTACTCGAATGGGTTCTCTGTCCTTCCTGCTCAAGGCATCGGCTACCACATTTGCCTTCCCCTGGTGGTAACGAATCTCAAAGTCGTAATCATTCAATAATTCAATCCACCTACGCTGCCTCATATTCAGTTGTTTCTGATTAAATATGTGTTGAAGACTTTTGTGGTCGGTATATATAATACTTTTGACCCCATATAAGTAGTGCCTCCAAGTCTTTAATGCAAAAACAACCGCGCCTAATTCCAAATCATGCGTCGTATAATTTTGTTTTTTGAATCTTCAATTGTCTAGACGCATAAGCAATCACCTTCGTTCGTTGCATTAATACACAACCGAGACCTTGCTTTGATGCGTCACAATAAATCACAAAATCATCATTCCCTTCAGGCATTGACAATATAGGTGCCGTAGTTAGCTTTTTCTTCAATAACTGAAACGCTTTCTCTTGTTCATCATTCCATTCAAATTTATTACCTTTATGCGTTAATGCAGTCAAGGGTTTTGCTATTCTGGAAAAGTCTTGGATGAACCTTCTGTAGTAACTAGCTAGTCCTAAAAACTGGCGTATGTGTTTCGGAGTTTTCGGGGTTTCCCATTTTTCAACAGTTTCTATCTTTGCCGGATCCACCTTAATACCTTCTTTGTTCACTATGTGACCGAGGAATTGAACTTCTTCCAACCAAAATGCACACTTTGAAAACTTAGCGTACAACTCTTCCTTCCTCAGTACTTCTAACACCTTTCTCAAATGTTCACCGTGTTCTTGGTCATTCTTTGAGTAAATAAGTATGTCATCAATGAAAACAATGACAAACTTGTCAAGGTATGGTCCACACACTCGGTTCATAAGGTCCATGAACACAGCTGGTGCATTAGTTAAACCAAACGGCATGACCATAAACTCGTAATGACCGTAACGTGTTCTGAAAGCAGTCTTTGGAATATCATCTTCTTTCACCCGCATTTGATGATACCCGGAACGTAAGTCAATCTTTGAATAAATAGACGAGCCTTGTAGTTGATCAAATAAGTCGTCGATTCTCGGTAGTGGGTAGCGGTTCTTGATGGTAAGTTTGTTCAACTCTCGGTAGTCGATACACAACCTGAATGTACCATCTTTCTTCTTGATAAACAAAATAGGAGCTCCCCACGGTGATGTGCTTGGTCGAATGAAACCACGCTCTAAAAGTTCTTGTAATTGGCTTTGCAGTTCTTTCATCTCGCTGGGTGCGAGTCTGTAAGGAGCACGAGCTATTGGTGCAGCTCCTGGTACAAGATCTATTTGAAATTCAACGGATCGATGTGGGGGTAATCCCGGTAATTCTTTCGGAAATACATGAAATTCTTTTGCAATGGAAACATCATTGATGCTCTTTTTTTCAGTTTGTACTTTCTCGACGTGTGCTAGAACAGCATAGCAACCTTTTCTTATTAGTTTTTGTGCCTTCAAATTACTAATAAGATGTAGCTTCGTGTTGCCCTTTTCTCCGTACACCATTAAGGGTTTTCCTTTTTCTCGTATAATGCGAATTGCATTTTTCTAACAAACGATCTCTGCTTTCACTTCTTTCAACCAGTCCATACCGATTATCACATCAAAACTCCCTAACTCTACTGGTATCAAATCAATCTTAAATGTTTCGCTAACCAGTTTAATTTCTCGACTCCGTCATATATTATCTGCTGAAATTAATTTACCATTTGCTAATTCGAGTAAAAATTTACTATTCAAATGCGTCAATGGACAACTTAATTTAGCACAAAAATCTCTACTCATATAGCTTCTATCCGCACCCGAATCAAATAAAACGTAAGCAGATTTATTGTCAATAAGAAACGTACCCGTAACAAGCTCCGGGTCTTCCTGTGCCTCTACCGCATTAATATTGAAAACTCTTCCGCGGCCTTGTCCATTCGTGTTCTCCTGGTTCGGGCAATTTCTAATAATGTGGCCCGGTTTTCCACATTTATAACAAACTACATTGGCATAACTTGCTCCGACACTACTTGCTCCGCCATTACTCGTTCCGACACCATTTGTTCCTTTCGTTCTATTAACCCCTGGTCCGTAGACCTCACACTTCACCGCGCTATGACCATTTCTTTTACACTTGTTGCAAAATTTGGTGCAGAACCCCGAGTGATACTTTTCACACCTTTGGCATAGCTGCTTCTGATTGTTGTTGTTGTTGCGGTTATTATTGTTGTTGGGATGATTGTTGTAGTTGCTATTGTTGTTTTTGTTGTTGTTGTTGGGCCGTTTGTTGTAGTTGCGATTGATGTTGCGATTGTTGGGATAATTGTTGCGATTATTGTTGTTATTGCTGTTGTTGTTATATTGGTGATTCTTATCACCGTTTTCCTCCCACTTTCTTTTGACTTGCTTCACATTGGCCTCTTCTGCAGTCTGTTCTTTAATTCTTTCTTCAATCTGGTTCACTAGTTTGTGAGCCATTCTACATGCCTATTGTATGGAGGCGGGCTCGTGTGAACTTATATCTTCTTGGATTCTTTCCGGTAATCCTTTCACAAACGCGTCGATCTTCTCTTCCTCATCTTCGAATGCTCCCGGACACAATAGGCACAATTCTGTGAATCGTCTTTCGTACGTGGTAATATCAAATTCTTGGGTTCGTAACCCTCTAAGTTCTGTCTTGAGCTTATTGACCTCGGTTCTGGGACGGTATTTCTCGTTCATCAAGTGCTTGAATGCTGACCACGGTAGTGCGTACGCATCGTCTTGTCCCACTTGCTCTAGATAGGTATTCCACCATGTTAACGCAGAACCTGTGAAGGTATGCGTAGCGTACTTCACTTTGTCCTCTTCAGTACACTTACTTATGGCAAACACCGATTCAACCTTCTCGGTCCACCGTTTCAATCCGATCGGTCCTTCGGTTCCATCAAATTCCAAAGGTTTGCAGGCAGTGAATTCTTTGTAGGTGCATCCTACACGATTTCCTGTACTGCTAGATCCAAGGTTATTGTTGGTATGTAGCGCAGCCTGTACTGCGGCTATGTTTGAAGCTAGAAAAGTACGGAATTCCTCTTCATTCATATTCACGGTGTGTCGAGTAGTCGGTGCCATTTCCTTCAAAATAGTCAAATGGAACAAGTTAATCATACAGAATATTAAGAGTAGTTAATAGTATTTCGTAGTATAATATGAACTCATTTATAAAAGCTTTTTCTTCATATTAGCGTTTTATAAGTTTAAATTCGGGTAGTACCTACCCGTTAAGTTCATACTTAGTAGCTAATATACAATTCAACTACTACAATTCTATATGAAAAACTGATTATAATAATATTTCGCGTTCAAACTTTTACACAATATTTTACAAACTTACAATACCGCTTATTCTACATATAGCATGAAATATACCACACAATAAATTTGATACAAGATGGTTGTGAAGATAATTCTAGCTAGTACACAAGTCGTTCAGCAAAGGCAATAAAGACACGTAATTCATACGTCCAGAAACAAGTCATGCATTCTGGTTTTACTAGGATTACTTCCCATCCTTGGTCTTGTGGAACATAACCGTTATGGCCGTTGATAAGACATCGTGTTGTAATGTCGTCAAAGGGACGAGAGTTACATAATGTTCAACAGTCCCGTAACAATCTAAAAACCTCATTTCTTACCCCAATTACCGACTCCGTCACTTGTGAGAACGTTTTGTTTAATAGTTGTAGCCCGATGTTCTTGTTCTCACTTTGGTGAGAAGCAAACATTACTAATCCGTAAGCATAACATGCTTCTTTATGTTGCATGTTAGCCGCTTTTTCTAAATCACGAAGTCCAATATTCAGATATATTGAGTCAAAATAATTTCTTAACCCATTGCGTAAAATAGCATTTGGGTTCCCCGCAATATATGCGTCAAAGTAAACACATCGTAACTTATGGATTTGCCAATGTGATATCCCCCATCTTTCGAACGAAAGCCTTTTATAAACCAAGGCATTCTTGGAACGTTCTTCGAATGTCTTACAAACTGATCTCGCCTTAAATAGTTGTGCTGAAGAATTCTGACCGACTCTAGACAAGATTTCATCAATCATGTCTCCGGGTAGGTCTCTTAAAATATTGGGTTGTCTATCCATTTTGTGTTTTTATACTGTAAAATAGACAAGAGTTAGATTCATAAAAAAAATACTTATTAATACAAGCAATTTTTACATATATCATAAAGCATAAGCACACTATATTACATATATTACACCACATGAATACAACTATCTTATTCCGACTCGCTTGTTTCTTCTTCTTCGATTTTGGTTCGTTTTGCCAAGTTTCTAGGGATATATGATGTTCCCCTAATACGAGCCGTCGTTTTCCACATTGGTTTAGAAAAACCTGGTGGTTTAGAGGTTTTCGGGTCATTGTTACAACTTAAGGACTTCGGGGGTTGACGATACATATAAAGTTCATCGGGGTTGGAATTAGATTTCTCTATTTTTATGCCCTTTCCCTTATTATTTTCTTTTGCCTTTTTAAATTCAGTTGGGGTAATTTCTATAACATCATCGGAATTCTCGTCGGAATCCGATTCATCGGAGAATTGGTAATCCTCCCAATATTTTGCTTCCTTGGCGGAAACACCATTGACCATAATTAACCTTGGTCGGTTGGTTGAGGATTTTCTTTTACTTAACCGTTTTATTATTTCCCCCACCGGTTCTATTTCTTCATCCGGTTCCGATTCTTCTTCCGGTTCCGATTCTTCTTCCGGTTCCGACTCTTCTTCCGGTTCCTCTTCGGGAACTTGTGAATCAGTCCACGAATCATTCCAATTTACATTTGACTCTTCATTATTATTAGGTGAGTCAATGGGACTTGTTCTAGAGGTAGACATCTACCACATAATATCAAACGCGTTAAGAGATTAATATATCACATAATATTCACATGTTAAAAATATATAGTTTCCAACAAAATTTGTTAAGCAATCATTTTTTAAGTAAACACGGTCGAAGTCCAGACTCACTAATGCATCCTAACAAACTCGATAAGACACACTAATGCAAAATTCTGGTTCTCTAAGACCAACGCTCGGATACCAACTGAAATGTCCCGTTCTTATTGATTAAAAACGTTCCATATTAATTGATTTCGTTGCGAGGTTTTGACCTCTATATGAGACGTTTTTCAAAGACTGCATTCATTTTAAAACAAACCATAACCTTTATTTCATCAATAAAGGTTTAAAAAGCTTTACGTAGATTATCAAATAATGATAATCTAAAATATCCTGTTTACACACGACCATTACATAATGGTTTACAATACAAATATGTTACAACAAAATAAGTTTCTTGAATGCAGTTTTTACACAATATCATACAAGCATGGACTCCAAATCTCGTCCTTATTTAAGTATACGACAGCGGAAGCTCTTAATAATCACCTGAGAATAAACATGCTTAAAACGTCAACAAAAATGTTGGTGAGTTATAGGTTTAACCTATATATATCAAATCATAATAATAGACCACAAGATTTCATATTTCAATACACATCCCATACATAGAGATAAAAATCATTCATATGGTGAACACCTGGTAAGCGACATTAACAAGATGCATATATAAGAATATCCCCATCATTCCGGGACACCCTTCGGATATGATATAAATTTCGAAGTACTAAAGCATCCGGTACTTTGGATGAGGTTTGTTAGGCCCAATAGATCTATCTTTAGGATTCGCGTCAATTAGGGTGTCTGTTCGCTAATTCTTAGATTACCAGACTTAATAAAAAGGGGCATATTCGATTTCGATAATTCAACCATAGAATGTAGTTTCACGTACTTGTGTCTATTTTGTAAATCATTTATAAAACCTGCATGTATTCTCATCCCAAAAATATTAGATTTTAAAAGTGGGACTATAACTCACTTTCACAGATTTTTACTTCGTCGGGAAGTAAGACTTGGCCACTGGTTGATTCATGAACCTATAACAATATATACATATATATCAAAGTATGTTCAAAATATATTTACAACACTTTTAATATATTTTGATGTTTTAAGTTTATTAAGTCATCTGTCCTCGTTAGTAACCTACAACTAGTTGTCCACAGTTAGATGTACAGAAATAAATCGATAAATATTATCTTGAATCAATCCACGACCCAGTGTATACGTATCTCAGTATTGATCACAACTCAAACTATATATATTTTGGAATCAACCTCAACCCTGTATAGCTAACTCCAACATTCACATATAGAGTGTCTATGGTTGTTCCGAAATATATATAGATGTGTCGACATGATAGGTCGAAACATTGTATACGTGTCTATGGTATCTCAAGATTACATAATATACAATACAAGTTGATTAAGTTATGGTTGGAATAGATTTGTTACCAATTTTCACGTAGCTAAAATGAGAAAAATTATCCAATCTTGTTTTACCCATAACTTCTTCATTTTAAATCCGTTTTGAGTGAATCAAATTGCTATGGTTTCATATTGAACTCTATTTTATGAATCTAAACAGAAAAAGTATAGGTTTATAGTCGGAAAAATAAGTTACAAGTCGTTTTTGTAAAGGTAGTCATTTCAGTCGAAAGAACGACGTCTAGATGACCATTTTAGAAAACATACTTCCACTTTGAGTTTAACCATAATTTTTGGATATAGTTTCATGTTCATAATAAAAATCATTTTATCAGAATAACAACTTTTAAATCAAAGTTTATCATAGTTTTTAATTAACTAACCCAAAACAGCCCGCGGTGTTACTACGACGGCGTAAATCCAGTTTTACGGTGTTTTTCGTGTCTCCAGGTTTTAAATCATTAAGTTAGCATATCATATAGATATAGAACATTCGTTTAGTTGATTTTAAAAGTCAAGTTGGAAGGATTAACTTTTGTTTGCGAACAAGTTTAGAATTAACTAAACTATGTTCTAGTGATTACAAGTTTAAACCTTCGAATAAGATAACTTTATATGTATGAATCGAATGATGTTATGAACATCATTACTACCTTAAGTTCCTTGGATAAACCTACTGGAAAAGAGAAAAATGGATCTAGCTTCAACGGATCCTTGGATGGCTCGAAGTTCTTGAAGCAGAATCATGACACGAAAACAAGTTCAAGTAAGATCATCACTTGAAATAAGATTGTTATAGTTATAGAAATTGAACCAAAGTTTGAATATGATTATTACCTTGTATTAGAATAATAACCTACTGTAAGAAACAAAGATTTCTTGAGGTTGGATGATCACCTTACAAGATTGGAAGTGAGCTAGCAAACTTGAAAGTATTCTTGATTTTATGTAACTAGAACTTATAGAATATATGAAGAACACTTAGAACTTGAAGATAGAACTTGAGAGAGATCAATTAGATGAAGAAAATTGAAGAATGAAAGTGTTTGGAGGTGTTTTTGGTCGTTGGTGTATGGATTAGATATAAAGGATATGTAATTTTGTTTTCATGTAAATAAGTCATGAATGATTACTCATATTTTAGTAATTTTATGAGATATTTCATGCTAGTTGTCAAATGATGGTTCCCACATATGTTAGGTGACTCACATGGGCTGCTAAGAGCTGATCATTGGAGTGTATATACCAATAGTACATACATCTAAAAGCTGTGTATTGTACGAGTACGAATACGGGTGCATACGAGTAGAATTGTTGATGAAACTGAACGAGGATGTAATTGTAAGCATTTTTGTTAAGTAGAAGTATTTTGATAAGTGTATTGAAGTCTTTCAAAAGTGTATAAATACATATTAAAACACTACATGTATATACATTTTAACTGAGTCGTTAAGTCATCGTTAGTCGTTACATGTAAGTGTTGTTTTGAAACCTTTAGGTTAACGATCTTGTTAAATGTTGTTAACCCAATGTTTATAATATCAAATGAGATTTTAAATTATTATATTATCATGATATTATCATGTATGAATATCTCTTAATATGATATATATACATTAAATGTCTTTACAACGATAATCGTTACATATATGTCTCGTTTAAAAATCATTAAGTTAGTAGTCTTGTTTTTACATATGTAGTTCATTGTTAATATACTTAATGATATGTTTACTTATCATAGTATCATGTTAACTATATATATATCCATATATATGTCATCATATAGTTTTTACAAGTTTTAACGTTCGTAAATCACCGGTCAACTTGGGTGGTCAATTGTCTATATGAAACATATTTCAATTAATCAAGTCTTAACAAGTTTGATTGCTTAACATGTTGGAAACATTTAATCATGTAAATATCAATCTCAATTAATATATATAAACATGGAAAAGTTCGGGTCACTATACCATTGACCATAATTAAACTTGGTCGGTTGGTTGAGGATTTTCTTTTACTTAACCGTTTTATTATTTCCCCCACCGGTTCTATTTCCTCCTCCGGTTCTGATTCTTCTTCCGGTTCTGATTCTTCTTTCGGTTCTTCTTCGGGAACTTGTGAATCAGTCCAATATATATTCGACTCTTCGTTATTATTAGGTGAGTCAATGAGATTTGTGCTACAGGTAGACATCTATCACACAATATCAAACATGTTAAGAGATTAATATATCACATAATATATACATGTTAATAATATATAGTTTCCAACAAAAATGTTAAGCAATCATTTTTAAAGAAAACACGGTCGAAGTCCAGACACACTAATGCATCCTAACAAACTCGATAAGACACACTAATGCAAATTTTCTGGTTCTCTAAGACCAACGCTCGGATACCAACTGAAATGTCCCGTTCTTATTGATTAAAAACGTTCCATATTAATTGATTTCGTTGCGAGGTTTTGACCTCTATATGAGACGTTTTTCAAAGACTACATTCATTTTTAAAATAAACCATAACCTTTATTTCAAAAATAAAGGTTTAAAAAGCTTTACGTAGATTATCAAATAATGATAATCTAAAATATAATGTTTACACACGACCATTACATAATGGTTTACAATACAAATATGTTACATCGAAATCAGTTTCTTGAATGCAGTTTTTACACAATATCATACAAACATGGACTCCAAATCTTATCCTTATTTTAGTATGCAACAGCGGAAGCTCTTAGTATTCACCTGAGAATAAACATGCTTTAAACGTCAACAAAAATGTTGGTGAGTTATAGGTTTAACCTATATATATCAAATCATAACAATAGACCACAAGATTTCATATTTCAATACACATCCCATACATAGAGATAAAAATCATTCATATGGTGAACACCTGGTAACCGACATTAACAAGATGCATATATAAGAATATCCCCATCATTCCGGGACACCCTTCGGATTTGATATAAATTTCGAAGTACTAAAGCATCCGGTACTTTGGATGGGGTTTGTTAGGCCCAGTAGATCTATCTTTAGAATTCGCGTCAATTAGGGTGTCTGTTCCCTAATTCTTAGATTACCAGACTTAATAAAAAGGGGCATATTCGATTTCGATAATTCAACCATAGAATGTAGTTTCACGTACTTGTGTCTATTTTGTAAATCATTTATAAAACCTGCATGTATTCTCATCCCAAAAATATTAGATTTTAAAAGTGGGACTATAACTCACTTTCACAGATTTTTACTTCGTCGGGAAGTAAGACTTGGCCACTGGTTGATTCACGAACCTATAACAATATATACATATATATCAAAGTATGTTCAAAATATATTTACAACACTTTTAATATATTTTGATGTTTTAAGTTTATTAAGTCAGCTGTCCTCGTTAGTAACCTACAACTAGTTGTCCACAGTTAGATGTACAGAAATAAATCGATAAATATTATCTTGAATCAATCCACGACCCAGTGTATACGTATCTCAGTATTGATCACAACTCAAACTATATATATTTTGGAATCAACCTCAACCCTGTATAGCTAACTCCAACATTCACATATAGAGTGTCTATGGTTGTTCCAAAATATACATAGATGTGTCGACATGATAGGTCGAAACATTGTATACGTGTCTATGGTATCTCAAGATTACATAATATACAATACAAGTTGATTAAGTTATGGTTGGAATAGATTTGTTACCAATTTTCACGTAGCTAAAATGAGAAAAATTATCCAATCTTGTTTTACCCATAACTTCTTCATTTTAAATCCGTTTTGAGTGAATCAAATTGCTATGGTTTCATATTGAACTCTATTTTATGAATCTAAACATAAAAATTATAGGTTTATAGTCGAAAAAATAAGTTACAAGTCATTTTTGTAAAGGTAGTCATTTCAGTCGAAAGAACGACGTCTAGATGACCATTTTAGAAAACATACTTCCACTTTGAGTTTAACCATAATTTTTGGATATAGTTTCATGTTCATAATAAAAATCATTTTATCAGAATAACAACTTTTAAATCAAAGTTTATCATAGTTTTTAATTAACTAACCCAAAACAGCCCGCGGTGTTACTACGACGGCGTAAATCCAGTTTTACGGTGTTTTTCGTGTCTCCAGGTTTTAAATCATTAAGTTATCATATCATATAGATATAGAACATTCGTTTAGTTGATTTTAAAAGTCAAGTTAGAAGGATTAACTTTTGTTTGCGAACAAGTTTAGAATTAACTAAACTATGTTCTAGTGATTACAAGTTTAAACCTTAGAATAAGATAGCTTTATATGTATGAATCGAATGATGTTATGAACATCATTACTACCTCAAGTTCCTTGGATAAACCTACTGGAAATGAGAAAAATAGATCTAGCTTCAAAGGATCCTTGGATGGCTTGAAAGTTCTTGAAGCAGAATCATGACACGAAAACAATTTCAAGTAAGATTTCCACTCGAAATAAGATTGTTATAGTTATAGAAATTGAATTAAAGTTTGAATATGATTATTACCTTATATTAGAAAGATAACCTACTGTAAGTAACAAAGGTTTCTTGATCTTGGATGATTACTTGGAATGGATTTAGAAAACTTGGAAGTAAACTTGCAATCTTGGAAGTATTCTTGATTTTATGAAACTAGAACTTTTGGAATTTATGAAGAACACTTAGAACTTGAAGATAGAACTTGAGAGAGATCAATTAGATGAAGAAAATTGAAGAATGAAAGTGTTTGTAGGTGTTTTTTGTCGTTGGTGTATGGATTAGATATAAAGGATATGTAATTTTGTTTTCATGTAAATAAGTCATGAATGATTACTCATATTTTAGTAATTTTATGAGATATTTCATGCTAGTTGCCAAATGATTGTTCCCACATATGTTAGGTGACTCACATGGGCTGCTAAGAGCTGATCATTAGAGTGTATATACCAATAGTACATACATCTAAAAGCTGTGTATTGTACGAGTACGAATACGGGTGCATACGAGTAGAATTGTTGATGAAACTGAACGAGGATGTAATTGTAAGCATTTTTGTTAAGTAGAAGTATTTTGATAAGTGTCTTGAAGTCTTTCAAAAGTGTATGAATACATATTAAAACACTACATGTATATACATTTTAACTTAGTCGTTAAGTCATCGTTAGTCGTTACATGTAAATGTTGTTTTGAAACCTTTAGGTTAACGATCTTGTTGAATGTTGTTAACCCATTGTTTATTATAACAAATGAGATGTTAAATTGTTATATTATCATGATATTATGATATATAATATATCTTAGTATGATGTATATACAGTTAAATGTCGTTACAACGATAATCGTTACATATATGTCTCGTTTCGAAATCATTAAGTTAGTAGTCTTATTTTTACATATGTATTTCATTGTTAATACACTTAATAATATATTTACTTATCATTTAACATAATTAACCAAGTGTATCAATATCTTAATATGATTCATATGTACCTAGTAAGACGTTGTTATAACGATAATCGTTATATATATCGTTTTCGAGTTTCTTAAATTAATAGTCTCATTTTTATGTATATAACTCATTGTTAAAATACCTAATGAGATACATACTTATAATAAAATCATGTTAACTATATATATAACCATATATATGTCATCGTATAGTTTTTACAAGTTTTAACGTTCGTGAATCACCGGTCAACTTGGGTGGTCAATTGTCTATATGAAACCTATTTCAATTAATCAAGTCTTAACAAGTTTGATTGCTTAACATGTTGGAAACACTTAATCATGTAAATAACAATTTCATTTAATATATATATAAACATGGAAAAGTTCGGGTCACTACACCTTTGTTCGGTTTTTGATGATCTTGGGCCTATTTTGTGTGTTATTGAGCTAAATGGTAATTTGTGGACTAAGGACTTGATTTGGTGTAAAATTGACCAAATCTTGATCAAAAGTGGCTAAGGAAATGACAAGTGCAGAATTCAGTATCAAAAGCACCGCTCCTCAACTAAGAGCGCCGCTCCTGTGGAGCAAAAGCGCCACACCTACATCAAAAGCAATGTTCTTATGCATGTTTTGGCTCCATTTTCCATCAGTGGTCAGAAACATCATTCCTGCAGCCAAAAGCGCCGCTCCTATCCAGCCAAAAGCGGCACTCCTAAAGCAAAAGCGCCACCCCTGAATGTTGCCAAAAGCGGCGTTCCTGATCAAAAGCGCCGCTCCTCACTTAAGCCAAAAGCGCCGCTCCTTGGTCAAAAGCGGCGCTTCAGTCGCTGTTTCAGCCCAGATTTTCAGCACTATAAAAGGAACAAGATTAGGTTATTTTTCATATGTATCTTTAGAGACACAACTCCGAATTTAACCTACAAAGCCCTAATTTCATCATCCATTGGTGTTTAAATGTGGATTCAAGGAAGCTAGCTCAAGATTCATCTTAGATTTACTCTAGATCTTCATCATTTACATTTTGGGTTGTAATCTCCACTTTTCTTCATTTACTTTGCATTAATTACTTGTAATAACTTTAAGATGATGATTGTTTATGTTTCTATGATTATTATTAGTTTGATCTTAGCCATGATTGGCTAAATCTCTTGTGTTTGCTCATCTATGAATCTCTAATTCTAGTGTTTGTCCCAAAATCAATTGAATAATGTTGTTTGAATGAATTACATGATCATGTGTTATTGTGTTAGCTAAAGATTCATTGCTATGAGTTTGTTTTACGCTTTACTTTGGTTACATATGCTGAGTAGCTCTCTTAGTGATTTGAGAAGTGAATCAATGTGTGCTTCAACACCTTGAGTGATCTAGACAACTAGATTAAAAATTTCAAGTGATTGTGTTCTTGATCTAGGTTGGTTTTCAACTAGCCTTTAGTCAACATAGTAGTGCCGATTATCTTAAGTGATTTCGATAATTAGGGGTTTTAAGTGATTTCAACCCAAGCATAATCTCAATAACCAAATCATGATTAACTTGAGCTTAGAATACAATGCTTATGTGAATTCGCGGAGTGTTATTTGATTTAAGGTTTGGTAGTGATGCTAAACATTTACTAGTTCAACAACTAATGAGATAGCAAAATAGGCAAAACGGGGCAATCCAGGCATAGAGAGGATTAGATAAGTGAACACTTCTTAGTTAATTTGATTTAAGTCTTAATATTTTGTTACTTGTTATTTGCTACTAGTTTACTCGTTAAGTTTAAGTTTGTTTAACTGTGCAAGTTTTAGTTGTTAATCTAATCAATCAAACCTCCCCCCCAATCAAACAAACCCAAGGACAATTGATAGTTTCAAATATTCAACTTACACCGATTTCTTGGGACGAACTTGATAAGAATACTTACATTGAAGTGCTATAATAACTGGGTTCTAAGTGATCGTTAGTTGTGTGTGCTTAATTGTAGTGTTTGAATCATATATAAATTTAGAGGGTAAAAGATGTATCGTTGCACAACACCATCACCACCACCGTTTGCTTGGGATTTTGTTGAGCCACCGAATATCGTTTCTTGCCTCTTTATGTATGACCGTCCTTTTAGGGTTTTTATTACACCTCTTTTGTTGTCTTTATAAGCGTATGATTTGGACCTAAAAAGTTTTTCGCTGGTTCGGTGGTTGCGGCTGACCTACACAATTAGTTCTTCGATTATCCGATTAATTAGGGTTTGAACCCTTTGATTTATCCTTTTTAGCCGGTTGCAGCCGTAAATATGCCACTGGAAAGTGTTATTTTTGCCGCCATGACTGTCACTTCGGCAGAGGTCTTCGTGTTTTGTTGGCTTGCGTATTGTCGTTATAATACACCTCCGTAAGTATTTGTTAATTTACTTAAGTTTTTATTTATTGATTAGTTTACATATTGTGTGTTGCGCTTTTTTATGATGCCTTTCGCTTAATTGTTAAATATGCCCGCGTTTGATTTTGTTGTAGTTATGGTGTCTTAATGTGATATTGTGATAACTGTTTTAACTACTATTTATAGCCATGGTATGTTCTGCATTCCTTCATGATGTTGCTACTGTTGTCATTAGAAATTATTAAATGATTGTCAAAATACATCAATCACAATTGCTATGGTTGTCACTAGGAATTATTTCGGTGCTTTATTTTAGAATTGATGATATGTGATTGGAACTTTATTTGAGCAACACGTTTCTTCGATTTATTTTGTGCTAGAATCAGACATCTAAAATTTTGATTTATTGTACCAAAAGTAGGTTCATTTCAATTATTTAGGATGCAAAACGTTGGTTTTGTCGACCAACTTTTGTTCACCATGAGAAGTTTTGTTGTTGCCTTTGGACATTGCAACCTCTCCTTGGAATGTGGTTGTAGTCCTTTGACATGGTAACGTCTCTTCTTCTAGACGACTTAAGTAAATGTATGATTTTTTTACAACTCTGATACGAGGTGTATGTAAAGAAGGTTAAGAAAGAGTTTGTGATGATGAATATGTGTAAGTTGGGTTGAGCAGCAGAAAAAAATGAATTTGTATATTGGCAGAGTAACCTACATGTTACAGCCATAACAATTCATGTTTCTCTGCTTGATTTCATACATACATCTGAGCCTTTTTCCTGTTTCAATTTCTGTTTTCTTTCAATAATCTAATTCATCTTGGAGAAATATGTCATTTCCCCTATTTATTATATTATAATTGTATCACTTGAATCTATGTGAATACTGTTCACGCCATTTTTTATTGCTTAAAGGGTATTTTCATCCTTTTCACCTACCGATGTATTTTGCAATGCAAAAGACGAATCATACTTTGGCATGACAATCTATAGGTAACAACCATTATGATTCATGGAATCTCTCCCGGAACTACATATATATCCAAACTTGACTTTGGTTATGTGATTAAAAAAAAAAAACTGTATTGTGTGCCATGATTAACAACTTTGTGGTTCAAAGTTTGTTATTCTAATAATTAATAAAATGAAAGGTTGTGATGATGATTATGTGGGACCTTGATTGAGCAATAAGAAAACATGACTATGTATCTTGGCGGGATAACTTATAGGTAGCAGTAGATGCTCTTCATGTACTCTTGCTTAAATATATATACACGTGTCTGAGCCTCACTTTCCATTTTACTTTCTTTATTTATATTTTTTTTCTATTTGTTTCAATAATATTTTTAGTGCTTTATGTATTTATGCAGTTATTATTGCCCGACTGTTAGTGATCATGAGATTGGATTTCCATACAAGTTTTTTTTTTTGAAAGGCCAATAAAAACTTAATTAAAAACTAAAACGGAATACATTTTGTGGTTCTAGTACAAAGGTAAACAAAAGGAAATAAATCATGACATGCTAGGATAATACAAGTTGTAGATCTATGCATCAGTTTTTCGTCGAAGGAAAGTGTTATTTTTAACTGATTTAAAGAGCTATCAAATATAACAGAAAAGGATTCATATTTCAAGTGATAAATAATGAGTTAACATGGTAAAACTCATTCAAATCGCGTGTAATTTTTTTTTTCTTCAATTCACTTGTCCTTGTATCAAAAATTTTAGACACAATTGTTGAAATAGTCAATGTAATTTGTACTAAAGTGCTGGTTTAGTCCCTAGAATTCTTTTACTGATATAGTCCTTGTGGTTTGTCAAAGTCGCTGGAATAGTCCCTGCTTTTAACATATATTTAATTTAGTCGTTAAATCTAATAATGTGCAATGCAAGTTAGTGTAAATGTGTCTTTTTGCTTCTCTTTTTCATCCTCTACCCGTTCTTCTTTACTTCATGATTAGAGAGTTTGATTTTAATTTTGATTTTGTAACATGAATTTAGAGTTAAAGAATTGCATATGGCTTTTATGTTTATGTTTAAATAACCAAAAAGGAGAATAAAAGGGTATAAAGAAGGAGAAGGAAAATGGGTGAAAATTGTAGAAATTATGAATTTACTCTCAAAGGCCTCGATGCATTGCACATGATTAGATTTAACGAGAATATTTAACATCCATCAGCCAGAGGGGACTATCAACAATTTTACATAGCATGAGAACCATCCACATAAAAAAAAATTCCTAGGGACTAAACTAGCAATTTAGTACAAATCACATGTTTCGTCAATTATGTCAAACTTTTAATTACATCATCTATATAGTCATATAAAGTTCTAAAATGATGATGTCATCATTAAGCTAATTTCCCTTTAATTTTTTTAATAATGATGTCATAATTTTATATTAATTTAATTAAAAAATAATACGAAATCTTTTATAAAAGGAAATATTAATCTCTCATAAATTGTAAAATCTTCTATTCAACACCCAAATTTTAAAGCATATTGTAAAACTTTTATATAATAATTGTATTTTAATTTTTTTTTTAAAAAATTTAAAAGACATTTATTATTACTAATAATTATTAGTATTATTAAAGATATAAATACTCAACTTTGAGCGAACTTTATTATTATTATTTACTTTTAATATAAAATTATAATTATAATTATTATTTTATTATTAATATTCAAATTTGGATTCTTTTTACGAATTTAATTACATTAAATATGTATGCGAAAATACATGTCTCTATATATTTGTAAAAACAACGACAATTTTTCTTAGTTAAACGGGCGATTAAAATAAATGATTTTAGCATCTACATTCACTTAATACCTAAAACATATCATTAAATTGTTTCGTTTAAAAAAAACTCTCGTGATTTAGTTAATCATTATAGTAATAAATACTCCGTAAAAATCCTATTTTTATATTGAAGTTTATTTGTTACTCCTACGGAAGTCTTCGAATAAAAACAAAAGGGCACGTTTTCTGTCATTTTCGTTATTTTTGTAAGATTAGTGTCGTTTGTGCGGAAAATTGAGTGCATAGTTTATACATAGTTTCTTTTTATTTATATAAAAAATAGAAATTAAATATTGATTTTTAATAAAAATATTAGCAACAACAACAAGAGCAAGAGAAAATGATGTACTTATATCATACTATAAGGAGTTTTTGAGGACATGAGTACTTTGTTCTGACCTTGTTCTTTGTTCACAAGCTTCATAGATTTGGTCAGTATCTTATAAACATTTGCTTAAAATTTTTTTTTTTTTTTTTTTTTTTTTTTTTTTTTCACAACAGAAATAATGACTCTTTTCTTGTTCCGCACTTGTTTGTGGAGTAAAAAGGTTTGAACTTTGATATGGGTTCTTTGATTTAGTGTAACAACTTGAGCTAACTTTCTTTGATAAATTTTAAAGAATTGTTTATTATATATTTTTGTTACTTTGGTGAATTTTATTTTATACTGTTAACCAAAATATTTTAAGTTTGCATGCTTCAAGTTTATGCAAGTGTTGACCCAGATTGTTTCTGCAAATAAAGATGGGAAATTTGTATGAATATTTAGTCATATCCAACTTGTGTTCTTTCTTTATCATTATTGAGTTGTCAATTTTCATGCTTGAACATAAATTCACACATCAATTGTTTGTTGAAAAGCACTAAAGAGCACACATTAGTCATCAACCCAAATCTCTACAGTTGTACTTTAATTTCTACATTTTTATAGTATATTTTTTAGTCATATTTATGATATTGAGTATGCCTTCTTTCTTGTTCCTAGTTCAGATAACTACTTTTCCCAATTCTCAAATCCATAGAAATTGTGCTGATGTGACTTGTACACAAAGCATTCAATGTTGTACATTTATCTGGATTTGAGAGGTTCCAGTTTTGTACTCTGCAGTACAAAAAGGGGCTAGCCCAAATTCAGCTGATTGAAATTGAACATATTTTTGATATAAAGTTAGTGTCTGGTATTGTTGCTATTTCTGGTTTAACTTTAAAGTATTCTAACTTGTTTATATATTCTTTTTCTTGTATTGGATGCAGCTAACATTTGATTCTTGATTCATATATAGGTTACAACATAATAATATCAGCAAAATATGGACTTCTCAGAATCTACAAAAATTGTATACGATAGGATCCAGAAACTAGAACCCGAAAAGGTGTCCAAGATTATTGGTTATCTCATGTTACAAGATCATGGTGAAAAAGAGATGATAAGATTAGCTTTTGGCCCTGATAATTTAATCCAATCTTTAATCAATGAAGCCAAATTTCACTTCAATTCAACAGTTTCGATCCCAATTCCACCTTCGGGGCCCACAAAGTTTACACCTTTAACCGTTTATCCAGCTTCGTTTCCTGATAATTACCACTTTCAAAACCAACTTCAATTCTTGTCATTAGATGATCATATGGATCCTGCAAACGGGTCGAATTTTGTTAACAGTTATTGTTACTCTGAACCTACATCGAGTCCTAGAATCAAGATTTGTCATTACTTCATGAAAGGTGGTTGTAGGCATGGAAATAGTTGTAAATATTCTCATGGTAATGAGATATTTAGCCCGGTAGGTTTTATCGAGGACGATAACGTCTTTTCACTTTGGTCCCTCCGAAAACTAGAGATGGAACTCACTCAACTATTGAAATCTAGAAGAGGGCTCCCTGTTTCTATCGCGTCGTTACCTATGTTGTATTACCAAATGTTTGGGAAAACGCTTCAAGCCGAAGGGTATTTGACCGAAAGTCAACGACATGGGAAAGCGGGTTATAGTTTGACCAAGCTTCTCGCACGGCTCAAGCGAATAACATTAATTGATAGGCCGCACGGGCAACATTCAGTTATTTTAACAGATGATGTCACTAAATATATGGATTACAACGGAGATAAATATGAACAAGGAGGTATAGTTGCGGGTTCTAAGCAGATATATCTAACGTTCCCGGCTGAAAGTACTTTCACAGAGCAAGATGTTTCGAACTATTTCAAGTAAAGGGTTTCGTAAAAATCAAAACTTTATGTGTTTTTTTCGTTACATAAGTACTGATTGTTAATTTTTTTTATTGTTTATAGAAAATTTGGGCCTGTTAATGATGTGAGGATACCATGTCAACAAAAAAGAATGTTTGGTTTTGTAACGTTTGCTTTCGGGGAGACAGTTAAGGAGATTTTGAACAAAGGCAACCCGCATTTTGTGTGCGGTGCACGAATTTTGGTCAAACCGTATCGCGAAAAGTCAAGGGAAGATAAGTAAGTTTGGTTATCATACTTGTTATATCTTGGCCTTAATATTAAAGCTTATGTCTGTTTCTGCAGGAAAGTTGTGGACAAATTTAGGTATAACATGTACAATGGTGCTAACAGTCTTGATGCTGAATCAGGTCGAAACACATCACATATGCAAAAAGTTTTAACCTTTTACGGTATGGTAATTATGAACTTATATTCAGGTAACGTTTTTCTTTTTCAACGTTGATTCAGTGTCTAGAATTTGTGATAATTTGACATCACTCGAGTTATCATCAAGACCCAAGAACCAGTTGTGTTTTGGGTACTCACTTGAAGAGTTGCGGATATCAGAAGGTTAGAAGCTATAGATACAAAAGTTTGAGTCTTTGAACATTTTATATTTTATATAAATTATCTTATAGGTCTTTAAAAGCATATAAATTTCTCATCTGCAGAGCAATTTGGTCAGCTGTTTGATGTTTTCAACAATGGCCAAGATAACGACGAAAGAGTTAGGATGATAGATACCATATACCATGATCAAGAGAAGTACATTTATATATCTTCTTGAAATTTATAAAAAAATGAAACTTAAAAAAATCTGTTTTTTTTTTTTTTTTTTTTGTCTAAACAGTTTATTTGGTGAAACTTGCAGCAACCAGGGACCGAATCTACCAGATAGTCCATTTGCATCTGTACTAGGAGCTGGAATTTCGACAGCCACATAAGTTTTACACAAATAACACGAGCAGAGTATTTGTACACGAAGACGAATATCAAACTCCGTTTTAATATTAAAGCGGTCTGATACTACTACAGCATAGTTGATAAGAGAAAGTTAACTTTATTAGCGTTTCTATTGCGAAAAAAGCAGGATGCAATGAATATAAGGTACAGAAAAACTTGCAATGTACCAAGTTGTTGATATAATTAGTTTTAGGAACAAGAAAGAATGCAAGTATACTGAGTATGTATGACTCAGTTGAGTAAAAAAGATGTACTTTATTCTACAGCTGTAGAAAATGATATATAGATGAGCTATAAAAGCTTACTGTAGTTTATACAAAATGGTGGTTATTTAGCTCATGTTTACTTAATTATTGCAGATATTGAAACAGTGTTCAAGTACTATAATGTACATATATAGTGTCCATTGAACTTAAAAAAGAAAAAAAGAAAAAAACATGAATATAAAGAAAGATTAAAAATCACATTATTGATATGCAAGTGCTGCTACAGTTGAACACTTCAAAAAAGGAATTAATGGCTTACAGTATATATTATGCAATATGCAATGAAAGGTGCACATTGTTGATTGAAGATTAATAACAAGTCATTAGCTGTGAAGCATGAAGCACTAATTACTGATATAAACACAATTATGGCTTCCTTGTACAAAATTTTAAGTGGGGTCTTTGATTGAATCTTTTTTTATTATTAACTTAGCCAATATATTTAAACCGGTAAGTTGGGTGGTTCTGGGTCATCATTGTGTCGCCCGTAGAAATATCAATTCATCGGATATTGATCGGTTGACGCCGTATTCAAATTTATATTCATTTAGTTTTTGTTCATCGTATCCGTATCCATATCCATATCCATTTAATTTCATTTCATCCATCCATGTCCATATCCAATGGATTTAAACGAGTTACTGGATATCCATTGGATATCAATAAAATGTTATAATATTTTATAATATGCAACGAAAACAAAAACGTTGTATAGAAAAAATAAATATACAAAATCTATCAACAAAAATGTGTAATCTTCGTCGAAAATAGAACACAATCTGTTTAATTTACTATCAAACTTAGAGTATGAAATACTGAATATGTAATTTGTATGTTCATTTTGTTATATATGCGTGTTTTATTGTTTTTTTTTAACGGCAATTTTTTTGGCATTAGTAGATCATTTATTTCAACGACCTTCATCATTTGCATGTAACACACACGTTCGGGCGGAAACCCGAACCCGATCGACGGTACCCGGGGAACACATCCATTCGGGCAGTGGTCCGGGTAAAGGTCCGTGAACGAATCCGGTAAAACCTCCCTATAGGGTCAATATATACCACCATTATTGGTGTTCAATTGGTTTAAAGAAAATCACGTCATCCCTAAGGATCGAACCCATGACCTCTCCATTTTATTATATATGCGTGTTTTATTGTACTATATCATATAATAGTTATTTCATTATAAGGCTGAACGCAATATGTAAATATAACGGTTAATACATTTGTTATAGTAAATACGTAAATATATATCTATAGTAATATATTTGTATATGTATTTATGGTGTAAATAGATATATCCATGGATGAAACTTGTCATCATGTGCATATTCACATTCATTTAGGTTCATCCATATTCATATTCATATCCATTTAAGTTCATTCAGATCCATCACGAGGCGGATGGATCGGGTGGATATCCACTGGATCGGGTGGTCATTGTCATCCCTAGTTGCATGTGCTTCAAACTCCTTAAAAAAAATTTCATTAGTTTGATAAGCATCATCCAATCCAATTTCTTGATCTAGTTTGATCTTACTTAAAAAAAGATTCCAAAAATTCATCTTTAACATGTTTAGATAAACTATCATATAAACATATAAATTTTAGTAATGTTAACAAGAATTGGATAGTATTTAGAACATTTTTCTTCCTTTATAAAGTGTGTATAACTATGTAACTACAGAGTATTATACAGATTGATACCCAGATCATATGTTTTCAAATCTTTATGGAGTAAAATTAAAAGGACAAAAAGTTAACAAACATCCCCAAGTATTTGGATGTGAGTTCACCAGGAAGAGGGAATACTGGGAGCCAATCAGAGACATTATTTTTGGATAATTCTGCTTCATAAATCCATCTTCTTTGTCAGCCGGCTTATGATGTGACTTTTTTAAAAATATATATGTATAATTTTATTTATTAATATTATATGTTGTTATAGAATAAGTGCATTGTGAGCTTTGCAAATCTATTTTAAGATTTGTGGATCCCATAACTGGACCACTTGTTAAATAATTGCAAACCTTTGAAATTATGATGTGAGTTTGAAATAACTTTCATAATCAAGTAGGCCAATTTTGGGAATTTTTTTTTCTGATGTTAACATTTCAATGTTGTTCTGAGTTATGACTCATAACACTTACGCTCGGGTCTTTTGGTAAATTTAGTCTGCAAGTAAATGTATACTGACAAAAGGTGAGAACGGGTCAAATATGTTAGATGGGTCAGCTAGCAAAATATCCTCTAAAACGTATACGTGAAACAAAGAACCAAGCTACAACATCTATAGCTCGACTAAATAATACGGAGTACTCGATAAATGGAGACCTTTGTGCTTATAAACAAAACTATGGGACCGATTTGGCGATTTATTTATACACTAATTGGTTGAGATATGTTTTATTACAAAACAGTAAACGTGCCGAACAAAATATATAATAGCTTACAAGAAAATGGGTTAGAATTCAGAATTCAGAAGCATCAGATGGGTCAAAGGAAACCCGAAATGTAACTTAAATACGAAAAATCTTCTAATTCATACTTAATACTGTATTAAGTATTAAAGATCTTCTAATTCATACTTATCTTGTGCCCTTAGGGCATAAGATAGCCAAACACATATATTAATAGTATGTAATCAAACTTGACATATTTTTTTTTTATTCCGGCAAACCAAAACAATATATTAATTTTCAAAACATACAAAAGGTCAGGATATACCCACAACCCCAAATACAAAAACAACACAAAGACAATAGAAACAGCCTCGATACACATGCATAACCACTACAACTACCATTTGATCTCCCAAATATCTTCCACCATTTTGACTGCTCTTGACTGTTTGACCTTAAAAGTCAACATTTTACTTTGAATAAAACTGCAAATAACCCTGCATAATCCATCAATAGATCTTGATTCTTTTCTGAAATTTCTGTAATTCCTTTCCTGCCATACAAAGTATACACAAGCTTCAACCACCCACCCATTTAGAATACACCAAACATTCCTTTTGAAAGGATACAAAGCAATACCTTGAATAATTCCCTGCAACTCATCAGGCAATCCTCTATACAAGAGTTTACTCTTCAAAAATCTCCAAATTTTCACAGTAAATTCACATTTAAAAAACAAATGCTCTACAGAATCCGCTTCTCTGCCACAAAACACACACCTTAGATCTTGAGCAGGCATCCACTTCATTATCCTGTCCTGAGTATTGAGTCTTTTTAAAATTGCCAACCAAAGAATGAAGGCCTGTTTTGGGTCAAAACCCTTAAACCAAACCACATCATACCAACTCACAGTATTTCTATTTACTTTTAAATCCTTCCAAACTTGTTGGGTAGAATAATGAACAAGTTGACCTCCATTAGTAATCCAATGAAACTTAGTACTGCCATTGACCACTTCTGACCCAATGTGGTGTTTGACTTTACCTCTTAATTCAAGTAGAAACTTCCATCCCCAACTATCACTTTGCTTAGGAACAATATCCCCAAAAACTTTGACCTTTTATCTTTACTAAATTTACCCACACACTCCATAAAGAACTATCCTTAGTAATAATTCTCCATATTTGTTTGACAAGCAAAATTTCATTCCATTCCTTTAGTGGTTTTAAACCAAGCCCACCTTGATCCTTTGGAGTACATACATCTTTCCAGGCAACCTTGGCTTTGCCCATTGACTTTTCTATTTGACTCCACAAAAATCCTTTTAAAAATCTTTCAATTTCCTCCACTACTCCAAACTTAACATATTTAATAATGTATGAAAAGTAAAAAATGGTGATTTGGGTCAACCAACCCAATCTGCCCGTTTCGAACACCAAAAATTACCCATTACACATGTTAAAACGTTACACCCAACTTGCCGGATCAGTCTATATGAACTGTTATCTTTTATTTCTAATGGTTTAAGCGGATAAAACGGAAAGAAAAAAAATTGACAAAAAATGGTTCAAACGAGTCGTACGTTGACCCATAGTTGGAAACATGCTTGCCTAACCCGCGTAGTTTTGACCAATACAAAAAATAACTGTTTTTCAAACCATTATCGGAGCAGCCCAACCGATCACTAATAGAAGTCAACCGGATCCTAACAAACTCTTTTGTATATTTATGATATATTGTGTACGTTATTATCTTACCATGTATTGTGATTTGGAAGTTATAGACTTACCAAGCTATAAGGATACGATCTGCTGTATATATTGAATGATAATGGAATAAAAAATCATGGTTCATTAACTTTTAAAAAGAGGCACCGGTTGTTGACCTAGTCATCGGCGGGAAGGATTTTATATGAAAGAAATCGTCGGCCGAATTATTGGGTCGAGGAGTCCGGTTTAATGTTGAAGACCGGCGGTTGTGAGGATGACACGTCATGAGGATATTCGATAAACAAGGAAGAGCCGTTGGCTGGCTATTACTTGTATGCCAAGGAATTCTGCGTGTTTACACCGTTTAGCCATAACTCCTTCATTTCATCTGGACTTCGATTGAGTTAATTCAAAAGTCTAGATGTTCGTATCGGGGAGATCTACAATTTTCATTTGATTGAGATAATTCAAAAGTCCAGATGTCCGCATGGGGATCTACAATTTTCATTTGATTGAGATAATTCAAAAATCTAGATGTCCGTATCGGGAGATCTACAATTTCATTTTGAATGTTCTGGAATATTTGGACCACAACCGCTGGCCGAATAGATTTCATGATTTTAGCAGGTTATGCACTATATAAATAGGTTGTGTTTTCATTTTTTAGTGTGCATTTTTTCTGTTTATCTCTCTAGTCTATTTTGGTTAAGGCTCTTAATGCTTTGAAGTTAAGGTATGTCGTTTATTTATTTTATGTCTTTCATTTACTTTAGAGCACTGGGAGTGGTGACTGAGGTCACTTGGCATGTCAGGCGTGACTTGATGAGTCAGAAAAAGTGGGGAGTGGTGACCTATGTCAGTTAGTGTGTTAAAATAATATTTTATTATATTTAATAAATTATCCCTTTGGAAAAAAAAAGCAAAAATAAAAAAAAATGGGTAACATGCGTCGCGTGGGGGACTGACCCAAGTGAAACGGAGGTGTGCGACGGATGTGGGGAGTGGGAAATTGGAGACGCAAGGGTGAGACGGGGAGGAGACTGACCTCCACTCCCATTGCTCTTATCGCTTCCATTTCTTTATTGCTTTCCTCAACCCAACTATGAGTTAATTGTTAGTATTCACTTTGGATAACATGAACCTTAGTTATTGATATATTGTGACTTTTCTTCCCTTAAATGTTTTGTGACAACTCTTTAATTTGAACATTCAGCTTAAAAATATGTTCTTTCAACTCAATTTCTTTTGTTTCCGTTTGATGATTAGAGCTTTGTTGAACGTTCAACTGTGCCCAAAGTTGTTTATATTGCTTATGCTAAATAACAATATAATTATAACGCGTGCTTCGACTGTAGAAAGAGCAAAGATAATGAAAATGAGGATTCGTGTCTCTATGTGATGGTTCCACGGGTTCCATCAACAAGCCTAAAGAATTCAATTGTTGTCGCCTGTATTGCTTGATCATAAATGCGAATCGTACATGGAGTTGGTGAAGAGTTGTAACAACGAACATCACGAATCGAGATGTTGAGATCATTCGTGTAAGTTTGGTTTCGAGAAAGTGGCAAAGTCTGGTTTCCTGCACGACTTATTAAACCTGCAAAATCTGAAAATTTTTCTTATACTTTCTTGGAAATCTGGTAAAAAGTGGTGTTTTTGATCGGGGGTTTGAAACATAAGGATTTATAAAATTAACAAATGAATCATATTAACTAATGATGAAACTTAACAAAACAGACTAAACTTACAAAAACGTTATAAACAGTTAAAAAAATCTATAAACGTAAAAGAATTTTTTAATTATATTTACTTATTTATCTACTTTTGTTTTAATTTATTTATTTTACGGATTATGTAATAGACAAGTAAATTACGTAGGTAAGGTTCTCAATGAAGGTATTTCGTATGCCCGAGAGACATATTAAATTAATGTGGCTAATATGTTTTGATCCAAGTCGGGTCATACCCAATAACAAGCTTACCGACACCTTATTCATATTTGATCTTTGCGATTGGATATTGATTAAATATGTAACACTTGAATTTTAGAAAATGGTTTCTAAAATAATATTACTTGATATGTATATATATAAATTATGGAATAATTTATATAAAAAGGATTTAATTATTAATAGGTTAAATAATTAATTATTTTATGTTACATTTTATAAATTGGTTTTATAAAATAATGTATACATAAAAATAATGTGCAAGTATTATAAATTTATTTTATAAAAGTTTACTTTTATAAAATTCAAATTTATGTCAAAGTAAGTTGCATGGGAGAAAGAAATTTGCATGCATTTTGATTGGTCACTTGGGAGATTACTTCCATTCTCCATGTGCATGTACTTGACTCACTTGAATGCACACCTGCACACACATTAAACATATCAAGTAACTTGCAAACTCTCTCTTCTTTCTTCACCCATTTTGGCCGAAATTTTTAGAGAAAAAAGAGAGTGTTCTTGAGTTTTTGGAAGCTCATTTCAAGTGTTTAATTAAAATCCTAACCAAGTACAAGGGTGTTGGTGCAAAAATTTTGGGGTATTACAACTTGAGGCTTCATCTTTTGGAGCTACATTCATCATCATCATCTTTACTTTTACCTCCTAACTTGGAGAATGTATAATCTCTTAACCCACTTATAGTTTGTAAGTATATTCCATAACTTGATCCTTCTTGAGATTTAACTTTAAAGTATATTCCATAACTTGATCCTTCTTGAGATTTAACTTTAAATGGTTAAAGTATAACATGTTTTAAAATGGTAATTCATGCTTCTGCTTAGTTTATTTCTTAAATGGGTTTTAAATGGATCCGGATCTTTGAAATGGGTCGGTTAGTAAACTGGCTGGATAATGGAAAGCTTGAACCCCTTAACGAGGTAAATCCCTGCGTCTTAATAGCTGAACCACTAAAAAAGGACCTCTCTTTCTTGGCTCGAACATTCAACCTCTTAAATAATATAGAGTAACAAACAACTTAACCACTCACTCTACTTTTTCATAAAAAGAACACAATAAAACGCGAAAATTTTAACCCTAATAACTAGAAAACAAAAAGAAAGATTTAATATACCAGTGTCATAACCAAATAATAGACCTCCAGTTTCGGCATTGATAGCAACCCTCATAATATATGCGTACACCAAGTTGTGCTGAAGTATTTCGTAAACTCTGTTTTATCAGCTTGAACACCATCTCCTTCCACCATCTATTTGTTGTTTATGTGTACTCATAGAACAATCTATAGTAATAGGGTAATTAAATCAATGTTAAACATGAGATTGATAACTACACATAAATAGTTAAAATTTCATAATTTCACGTCATTTTTGTAAAGCTATCGATCACATATTTAACACTGATTTAATTACTATATTACCATAGATTGTTCTCTGAGTACACGTAAAACACAAAGAGATGGTGGAAGGAGGTGTTGTTAACCCTGATAGAACCGAGTCCACGAAATGCTTTAGCACGATTTGGTGTACGCCTTATTATGAGGCGTGCTATCAGTATAGGTATTGGAGGTCTATTATTTGGATATGACTGTTAAATCTTTTTTTTTTTTTTTTTTTTGTTTTTTTTTGTTTTTTTGTTTTCTACTTATTGTGGTGAAACAAATGACTCAAGTTAATTGTATCTTTAATTCTTTTAACATGTGCTTCCTAGTCGTCTTCTTCAGCACAAAATTTAGAAAACCTGCCACACCAATCGAAATCAAACTTCTGTTATCGGTATAGCTTTTTGGTAGAGGTTTCCGGTACAGGTTTTTGGAATTAGTTATCGGTAAAGGTTTCCAGTCAAAACTTTTCGGTATTGTACATTTATTATATCGAGAAGATTTCTTGAATGGTTGAAGATATAAATAAAAGGATGAACTCGATCACTAGAAACCGATCAAAAACAAGAACTTGATCGAAATCAACCGGCCAAATCGATCAAGTATTGTTCCCGAATCAAACAAATCCTATTTTTAACCTTTAATTCTTGGTAAATCTACTTATTTGTTAATAACTAGCGAAGATCAATACATATTTTGTAAAACACGAATCAAATTGATAACTTGATCTATGACTCAGTTAATCCAAACTATCAACTATCAACTTGTTCTAAATTAAAAAACTTAGCCTCTTTGATCACTAATTCGTTCTCACGGTACTTAATCGATAAATGACTCCAAGTAATATCTTTAAAATGAGCAAATGCACAGCGGAAGATTTCTTTCAAACCTGAGAATAAACATGCTTTCAAGTGTCAAACAAAAGGTTGGTGAGTTCATTAGTTTATCATAATCAATTATTTTCATAATTTTAATAGACCACAAGATTTTCATTTTCATTTTCCATAAACATCATCTCATATCAGGCATTTCGCAAAAACTGCATAGAGATAAAAATCATTCATATGGTGAACACCTGGTAATCGACATTAACAAAACGCGTCTAGATTATCCCCATCATTCCGGGACTCTTATCGGACATGATAAAATCGAAGTACTAAAGCATCCGTAACCCGGATGGGGTTTGTTAGGCCCAATAGATCTATCTTTAAGATTCACGTCAATTATGGTGTCTGTTCCCTAATTCTTAGATTACCAGACTAAAAAGGGTGATATTCGATTCGATAATCCAACCATAGAATGTAGTTTCGATTACTTGTGTCTATTTCGTAAAACATTTATAAAAGCAGTGCATGTATTCTCAGTCCCAAAAATATATATTGCAAAAACATTTAAAAAGGGAGCAAATGAAACTCACAATACTGTATTTCGTAGTAAAAATACATATGACGGCATTGACAAATGCAAAGTTGGCCTCGGATTCACGAACCTATATTAATTATATATATTATATGTTGGTCAATATCTGTCTAACAATTTAGGTCAAGTCATAGTGTATCACAATCCTAATGCTCGAGATTATCATGCAAAATTAACAAAAGTCAATTTGACCTAAAATGATTTACAAAATCTATACATGTTTATTATATAACTTAAATATAGTTGTTTTATATATTTAAATATGTTTATCAGATTTTATTAAAGTAAATAATACAAGTCATTTATTAATAAATAAAAATGTATATTAAAATTTTATTTATGATAAAAAAATATACTTTTATATATCTTAATTAATAAAAATTTATATAGTTTACTCAATATCATAAAAATATAGTAGTATGTATTATTAATGTAATTATTTTACGTGTGGTAAAAATATCTTTGTATCACATTTTTATTTGATAAAATAATATCGATAATAATAATAAAGAGTAAAAGTTGTATTATTTTGTAATAATAATAATAATTATTATTCTACTAATAATAATAAAAATATTTATATTTACTAATGTTTATAATAAAATGATAATTCTAATCATGATAATCTTAATAATAACGATACTTTTTAATATTAACTGTAATAGTAATAATATTTTTTTATAAAAATAATAATTCTATTCAAAATAATAATTTTTAATAATAATACAAGAATGATAATAATAATAATGTTATTTTATAACAACAATGATATTTCTATTAAAAATGATAAATTCAATAAAAATGATTGTTTTAATGTTAATGATACTTTTAATAATAATAATAATGATAAAAAAAATAATAAAAGTGATATTTTTATCTAAATCAATATCTTACAATATTTTAATTTCATCATGATACTTATACTCATTATTTACTAATCGACTTGTTTAATAACTTTTAGTCCTCTTTTATAACGCATTCATAATAACGATAATAGTAGTAATCCTAATCATTAGATGATACTAATATTAGTTTAAATGATAATGATATTAATAATAATAAATATTATAATAATATTACTAGTAATTATAATATTAATAATAATAATAATAATAATAAGAATAAGAATAAATATGATAATATTAATAATAACTTTAATAACTATAATAATAATAATAATAACAATTTTTAATGATAATACTTATATTAAAAATGATAATGATAATAATAATAATAATAATTATTAGATAATAACAATAACGACGATCATAACGACGATAGTAATAATAATAATCATTTTAATAATAATAATACTAAAATTTATGATAATTCAGTTGACTATATCTTCTAATCCGTTCATCGAAACCATACGCTTTCTAAATGATAAGTTATTAATTTTTCGCCAGCTTTCCAACGACATTCATATCATATACCTTATCTTAGTAGCATATGTATTAAATTCATGATTTATCATAAACTATTTAACGACGAAACTAAGCATACAAGCATGCATAATCATATATACTCGAGCACTAGTCAGAGTACACTATTAATATATAAAAGATAAGATATGAATGCTCACGTATCAATATTGTGATTCAATATTGTACGAAAGTACGTAGACGCAACGAAAATGATAAACGTTAGGTTGACCGCACGAGCAATACCCTCGAACAATACCCATAACCTCCATAGCTATAACCCATAATTTTCTTAGCTCTATCCCGTTTGAAAACTTATTTTGAAATCGCCTGAACATAACTCCGTCGCAGTATTTTATGTATACTAAAAATATCTTGAAATAATACTGAGTAAATATATATATGTAAATCGATTGAGAGAGTTTAGCGAAATATATTTTCAAGTTTCTATGAAATAATGAAACCTATTAAATTTTATTTATAATAGATTTTTGAATTATTAAAGTGAATTATTAAAGTATGAATTATTAAAGTGAATTATTAAAGTATGAATTATTAAAGTAAATTATTAAAGTATGAATTATTAAAGTGAATTATTAAAGTATGAATTATTAAAGTGAAAGTAAAGTAAAAGTAAAGTAAAAGTAAAGTAAAGGTAAAGTTAAAGTATAGTAAAAGTATAAAACTATGTACGTACAATACGCGTATAAATATATATAATATTAATTTAAATCGTTATATATATTTAATAAAATAAAATATAAATATCGTTATCTTTATCATACAGGTTAAGAAATGAGTTGTCAAAAGTGGTTCTAGATATTTATAAAAGTTATATACGTTTTAATAATAAAGTTCTTTTTAAACTGAAAACGTTTTTGTACGTTTGAAACTAAATCAAATAAATATGATAATTTTGTTTTCCAAAACTAAATATATTTAAGAATCATTTTGTTAAAAGGTTAAAGTAAATGAAAATCGTTATATCATAAAACGTTTTAGAAAAATAGAATTATATATATTCATAATAGGTTTCAAGTTTTTAAATTACAGTCTGTTGGTGAAGCATGAGATAAAATCCAAAGGTTAAATAAACGTATGAAATCATCTTAATGAAAAATGTCGAGTTACTTAACTTGTCGATATCTAACATTTAAGTTATTTACACTCCACGTTCTTACTTTCACATTAAATAAAATGAAAGTTAACATAGTTATCTTATCAAGATCATGAGAAAAATATTATAAAACATGAGTTAAAAATTAAACAGGAATTTCCACTAACCCTTGTCTAGTTCCCGTTAATTGACACATTTGTTCTTACTTATAAATCACTTTACTATTTTCCGAATGTTGTCAAAAAGAATATATTTCTTAAATCACAGTGGACCTCATAACATAGACCCGTAATTATATCACAATGTATCGGATAATTCAATCATTTAATATTATCTTTTAATTCCGTTGATAAATATATTAAACATATATTGAAAAAAATATGTTTATGTAAAGTATTATGCATCTAATACTTTGTTAACGTTTTCAATTAATATAACTATATCATATATACATATCTATATACACATAAATGTCCGTGAATCGTCGAGCACAGTCAAAGGGTAATTGATTACATGAACACAGTTTAAAACCCTTGAGATTCAACTTAACAAACTTTGCTTATCGTGTCAGAATAATATAAAGATAAAGTTTAAATTTGGTCAGAAATTTTCGGGTTGTCACAGTACCTACCCGTTAAAGAAATTTCGTACCGAAATTTGATCAAGGTCGTCATGGCTAACAATAAAAATGTTATTATGACGAATATAGGTTGATAAATATAGTTTTATCATCATTGAGTAATATGGATAAAACAATTTGTTTATGTGAAGCGTACGAATGAAGTTATCACAAAAGAGTGAAATGAGTAAATGCAGGTTCGTCTTAACCGGTGACGTAGTCACGGTATATTTCCGAAATTCAAGGAATTTAGAGGAAATCTTCATAATAAGATTTGGTTCTTCGATAATTAAGAAAATTAGGATCTTCTTTGGTTAGATGCAATAATATGTTTCGATTTCTCTGTCGGATATTTCACTATAAATTCACTCCCTTCGTTTCCTTATTTTCACAGCTCACACCTTTTATTTTTCCTCCCTCATTTCATACTTTAAAGCATTCGTTAATATGCTCTACCCGGTTCTAATTCTTGATATATTCCTAACTTTCATATCTGTTATTCTTCTTTTTCATCTGCCGCCGGAGGAATCTATTCATTTCTACTATATTCTTGGTTTTATAGTATTTTTAGTTCTCCCGTGTCTTTATATTGCTATACGTATCGATATACACGGTTTGTAACTTCTTGGTTGTTGTTGAGATTTACCTCTTTCCTTATATTTCGGAGTCCCTGCTGCTGTCTTCTATAATCATTATCATCCACAGTTAATGCTCTCTCCAATTTACTGTGATTTATACTCCTCTTTATAGTTCGTAGCTTCATGTTTTTGTCTTCTCTTCTCAACCTTAAGTACGGTAAGTAATTGTCCAGAATTCGTGGGTATGGATTTCGAAATGAACATAGTTAATGTTCTAAGAAGAAAATTGTAATGGCACGATCTTGACTTGTCAAATTACCAGAATATCCGGAAAAATATAACTATCAAGAAGATATGTTTGGAGATTTGGTAGAATGTAAGAGTCGTGTAACATGACACATGATGACGGTATGGTCTGTGAATCATCACGTTCCATTTAGAAACTTAGCATGACTTACTGTAATATAATCACGTTGATCAAGTGTCATTATATTATGCTAACTCATGCTTCAGTTCCTAATACTACTTCAAAAACATTCATATTTTAAACTCGAAGGTTTCAGAATTTTGAAACTAAAATAGTTTCTTTTATGATGTAATACAGATAGCGCGAAGAGGTAAATGATTTCGGATAACAATAGTTATGAAGATATCTTCAGAAACATCGAAGATATTTATAATGAAAGATATGATGATATCTTAGAATATCTAAGATCAGAGGATGATGAAGAATATTGTTCGCAGGAATTGAGAGTAAGGAGCAAGGTATTCGCTAAAGACTTCAGCAGACACTGAATCATTTGGATTCTTTGAAGGCAGATTTAGTCTTTGTGATTTGTCCACAGCCTCCTTCATGGTTTGCTCAACCGTTTTTCAGCACCAAATTTTTCTCATTTTCTGAACTTTTTCAACACACTACTCTTTATTATCAAACTTTCGACTGTTAAGGTCGTTTACAGTTTTTGCTGCTTCATCAGCATTTTTCTAAAATTCGGAGAATTAGTTCTAGGGTGTTTTTCAGAAACTTCACATTCGAAGTATGTAAGTCTTGGAGATAGATGTTATATGTATATATAACTGTTAGCGTAGAATTGATGCGAAATTCAAAATACTGATTGCTAATTCCCTGTAGTTGGTATGTAAATTATTGTTACAAGATGTGGGTGAGTACATGATAGAGTTTCAATGAGTATAATGATTTTTTGGAAGGTCAAAGATCAATGAAATTGTTGGTAAGTTTACTGCTAATGTGGTGAGATATAAAAGGTTCCCCGGTAACAATGATGAAGGGGTAATCGTTATAATAAGGCTTATTCGAATGAAAAATTGAAGTTGATTTGCTGGAGCTGTGACAAAACTGTCTATTTTGAAAAGAGATTGAAAAGTTATTTTTTTGGTAATAAATGCCAAAGGATCTAACACAGATATGTGTTAGTCTATGACTTTGGTTTTGAGAGTTTCTAGGTGTATCGCTATATGCGTAATCCTTCTTTTTGTTGATAACGTGAGATTGGTTGATTCTCTCGATTGTTCCTTAGTTGAGGTGTTTCAAGAATTTTGAAGGGTTTGAACACAGGTTGTCATCGTCAATATTCGTATGATGCAATCGTCGTGATTCTTGAATGATTCGAATATCTTTCTGGTTTTATAAATAGAAGTGATATTCTAACACAGTTTTGAAGTCAAAGTATAGCTTTGAAAGTTGTAGGGATCTAAGAGTGATGATATCGGTTATATCTCGACTTGAATTCTGATATGTTAAAACAAAATATGTAATTGAATTTGAATGAGTATGGTTGTTTTGATTTTTATGAAAGAATGTGTATCGTTGTGAAAGTAATGAGTATAGTTGATGATTTGTTGAATCAGAATCGAAAAATGTAACATATTGATTGTGAATTTATATATCTCTCGGGTATTACCTACCCGTTAAAAGTTTCACAAATAATATTTTGTACAAGAGAATTTTCATTACAGTCTTTATGAAAATATACATATATTTTCTTCAGATGTAATACATAGTTAATGAGTTAATATTAAATTAAACTCATTCGATTTTAGGCTGAAACTAGAAATGGATAATCTCTAAAACGTTAGAGATTACATAATCTTCTCGGAGTATTACACTAATGTGATCAATACTTCATTATTTATTCTTATTGATATTCCTCGGTGAATGATATTGGTGTTCGTTGAATTCTTGTGAACTTTGTAAGGTACAAATACTATTTTCGTAGAAAGTTTCGGGTACATCGAAGATGAAAGTGTAAATCAAACATATAATTGAATAATACACTTGGCTTATTATGAAACGGAATTCATTGAATTTGAAACAGAGTTTGTAGTTAACGATGGTTAAGTTGCTAATGAAGGATGTACATCATTGCATATTAGTAATATGAACTAGCCGGGTAATATGAACTAGCCGAGTAGTATCTACCCCTATTTAATTCATACATAATAGCTTAGTACAAAAAGATTTATTATGGTTTCAAAATTTATATATATAAGATATACATATAAGTTCTTTAGTGGGAATGAGTTAATACTTCATAACTCGTTGATGCAATATACTCGTTGTTGATTAGTGATGATGTTCGCGATGATTATGGATCTGGCGGAGTTTGTGATGTTGTAGGTGCTGCTGATGCTGACGATGCTGACGGCACTGACGGTGCTGGTGATGCTGACGGTACTGTTGATGCTGCTGGTAAAAAAAAGTCTAGCTTGTAAATCGTGCACCATTTCGTCAGGGTTTCATTTCATCATTTTTATTCGCTCACTCATCTGGTTTACAATTAGAACTAGAATATATAATCTCTAAAACTTTTAGAAACTACATATTCTCTGCAGAATATTTCTTAGATGAAGTTATGAATCAATACTTCATCGTTTGTTGTTGTTGGTATTCCTTGATATCTATGGTGCGTATGACGTTGATGCTCGTAGGACAGTTTGTGATGTTGAAGTATGAGATGTGGATGTTGTTGGTGTTACTGCTGATGGTGCTGATGTTGGTGGTGCTTGTAGTGCTTGTGATGCTTGCAAGTTGTGCATCATATTCTCTAAAGCCACCACTCTAGCACGAAGCTCGTTAACTTCTTCTATTACACCGGAATGATCGGTGGTTCGGACGAGCGGGTGAATAAGATCTAGAATTTGAAATAGTATATAATCGTGACGAGATACTCTGGAAATGAAAGAGAAAATAGTGTTTCAAACAGGTTCGCCGGTAAGTGCTTCAGGTTCTTCGCCAAGAGGGAAATGTGGTAGATGGAAGGGATCACCTTCTTCTTGTCTCCAATGATTTAGTAGGCTACGAATCCATCCCCAATTCATCCAGAATAAATGATGGCTAATTGGTTGATCCATTCCGGTCACACTGCTTTCGGAGCTAGAGTGGAACTCCATATCGGAATCCGAGGGACTTGAACTAGTGGCGAGTTCCATTTCGTACGATTGAATAAAGGATTTTTCGATATGAAATGATTTCCAGCTATCGGATGGTATTCTAATTACATAGAATATATATATATATATATATATATATATATATATATATATATATATATATATATATATATATATATATATATATATATATATATAGAACAAAAGATTTCGTAGATTACGGAGGGATTTACGGAATATGCCAGGCAAAGTTTACAGTAACAGATATGCTAAGATATGAATTAGTAGATTCGCTATGATATGAATTTTGTCTATACACTATTCATGCAATCAATGCAGTAAGATGTGTCTAGACTAAGATGATAAGCAGGTAATTTCCGACAAAAATGATAAGCAAAACATTTGACATGCAGACACGGTCGAAGTCCAGACTCATTAATGCATCTTAATATCTATCAGTTAGACACACTAATGCAAGACCAGATTCGCTAAGACCACCGCTCTGATACCAACTGAAATGCCCCGTTCATATCGATTATAAACGTTACATAATAATTGATTTCATTACGAGGTATTTGACCTCTATATGATACATTTTACAAACATTGCATTCGTTTTTAAAAGACAAACTTTCATTACAGCGAAAGTTGACAGGCATGCATACCATTTCATAATATAACCAAACTATAAATGACTTAATCTGTCATTTACTTAATCATACTCTTTATTAAACTCGACAACTTGAATGCAACGTCTTTTGAAAAATGCCATGAATGACTTCAAGTAATATCTTTAAAATGAGCAAATACACAGCGGAAGATTTCTTTCAAACCTGAGAATAAACATGCTTTCAAGTGTCAACCAAAAGGTTGGTGAGTTCATTAGTTTATCATAATCAATTATTTCCATAATTTTAATAGACCACAAGATTTTCATTTCCATTTTCCATAAACATCATCTCATATCAGGCATTTCGCAAAAATTGCATAGAGATAAAAATCATTCATATGATGAAGACCTGGTAATCGACATTAACAAAACGCGTCTAGAATATCCCCATCATTCCAGGACTCTCATAGGACATGATAAAATCGAAGTACTAAAGCATCCGTAACCCGGATGGGGTTTGTTAGGCCCAATAGATCTATCTTTAGGATTCGCGTCAATTAGGGTGTCTGTTCCCTAATTCTTAGATTACCAGACTAAAAAGGGTGATATTCGATTCGATAATTCAACCATTGAATGTAGTTTTGATTACTTGTGTCTATTTCGTAAAACATTTATAAAAGCAGCGCATGTATTCTCAGTCCCAAAAATATATATTGCAAAAGCATTTAAAAAGGGAGCAAATGAAACTCACAATACTGTATTTCGTAGTAAAAATACATATGACGGCATTGACAAATGCAAGGTTGGCCTCGAATTCACGAACCTATATTAATTATATATATTATATGTTGGTCAATATCTGTCTAACAATTTAGATCAAGTCATAGTGTATCACAATCCTAATGCTCGAGATTATCATGCAAAATTAACAAAAGTCAATTTAACCTAAAATGATTTACAAAATCTATACATGTTTATTATATAACTTAAATATAGTCGTTTTATATATTTAAATATATTTATCAGATTTTATTAAAGTAAATAATATAAGTCATTTATTAATAAATAAAAATGTATATTAAAATTTTATTTATGATAAAAAAATATACTTTTATATATCTTAATTAATAAAAATTTATATAGTTTACTCAATATCATAAAAATATAGTAGTATGTATTATTAATGTAATTATTTTACGTGTGGTTAAAATATCTTTGTATCACATTTTTATTTGATAAAATAATATCGAAAATAATAATAAAGAGTAAAAGTTGTATTATTTTGTAATAATAATAATAATTATTATTCTACTAATAATAATAACAATATTTATATTTACTAATGTTTATAATAAAATGATAATTCTAATCATGATAATCTTAATAATAACGATACTTTTTAATATTAACTGTAATAGTAATAATAATTTTTTATAAAAATAATAATTCTATTCAAAATAATAATTTTTAATAATAATACAAGAATGATAATAATAATAATGTTATTTTATAACAACAATGATATTTCTATTAAAAATGATAAATTCAATAAAAATGATTGTTTTAATGTTAATGATACTTTTAATAATAATAATAATAAAAATGATATTTTTATCTAAATCAATATCTTACAATATTTTAATTTCATCATGATACTTATACTCATTATTTCCTAATCGACTTGTTTAATAGCTTTTAGTCCTCTTTTATAATGCATTCATAATAACGATAATAGTAGTAATCCTAATCATTAGATGATACTAATATTAGTTTAAATGATAATGATATTAATAATAATAAATATTATAATAATATTACTAGTAATTATAATATTAATAATAATAATAATAATAAGAATAAGAATAAATATGATAATATTAATAATAACTTTAATAACTATAGTAATAATAATAACAATTTTTAATGATAATACTTATATTAATAATGATAATGATAATAATAATAATAATAATAATAATTATTAGATAATAACAATAACGACGATCATAACGACGATAGTAATAATAATAATCATTTTAATAATAATAATACTAAAATTTATAATAATTCAGTTGACTATATCTTCTAATCTGTTCATTGAAACCATACGCTTTCTAAATAATAAGTTATTAATTTTTCGCCAGCTTTCTAACGACATGCATATCATATACCTTATCTTAGTAGCATATGTATTAAATTCACGATTTATCATAAACTATTTAACGACGAAACTAAGCATACAAGCATGCATAATCATATATACTCGAGCACTAGTCAGGGATACACTATTAATATATAAAAGATAAGATATGAATGCTCACGTATCAATATTGTGATTCAATATTGTAGGAAAGTACGTAGACGCAACGAAAATGATAAACGTTAGGTTGACCTCACGAGCAATACCCTCGAACAATACCCATAACCTCCATAGCTATAACCCATAATTTCCTTAGCTCTATCCCATTTGAAAACTTATTTTGAAAACTATGAAGCTAAAATGACCATTTTTAATGCTTTTCCTAGGAAAGAATATGAGTGAGTTTTTATGATGGGTAGTGCTAAAGAAATTTGGAATAGTATCATGGTTACCCATCATGGAAACCCGTAAGTCATAGAAAATAAAGTAGAATTGCTTATAACTAAATATGAACAATTTTCCATTGAAGATTATAAAAAAATAGATAGTGCCTATACTAGATTTAACAATATTTGTTCATGTTTGAAAGCTCTAGGTACAATCTACACGGATAAGCAATATGTTCGAAAATTCTTAAGGGCTCTACCATCAAGATGGAGACCAAAGGTGACGGCAATTGACGAATCAAAGAATGCGGAGAAGTTAACTCTAGATGAACTCATTGAAAATCTCAAAGTACATGAGGTCATACTAGATAAAGATGATGAGGTAGAAAAGGCCAAGAGAGAAAAGAACAAGTCAATCGCTCTAAAGGCCAAGATTCATGATGAATATGACATCGATGATGACGATGATGATATTCTAAATGATGATGAACAACTTGCATTTATTGTTCGCTCATTTAAGAAATTTTATCGAAGGCCGGGAAACCATGTCCGTCCTCCAATGAAACAAAAGAAAACATCGTTCGATTCTAAGAAAAAGTTTGTACGAAAATGTTTAGGGTGCGGTGACCCAAACCACTTGATAAGTGAATGTCCTAAGAGAAATAATGAAAAGGCTTTTCTTGGAGGTGCATGGGATGATGAAGAAATTGACACACAAGAAGAAGGAAAGGAAACGTGTCTCATGGCCATTGATATTCCAAGTGATGACGACAAGGCATCACAAGTCGGAAAAACCGACAATGAGGTACTTTCAAATTCTTTTGAGTTTAGTATTGACAACTTTGCTAAATTATGTGTCTTAAGTAGTAAAGTAAGTAACAAAAACACAAGTCTAAAGGAAGAAAATAACTTGCTTAGGTTAGAAATCTTACAACTTAAAGAAAGAATATCCAACTCACAAGAATGTCTTACATGTGACGACTTAAAACATGAAAACCTTGTTTTGAACAAAACTAACAAACTACTTGAAAACAAAATTAAGTTTTCAAAATATGATGGAAGTAGTAAAGTGTTAGAAAATATTTTGAGTGTTCAAAAACCAACAAATAACAAACAAGGACTAGGATACAAGGAAAATACTCTTGAGGTAAAATCATCCAAACATAAGCCAGTAGTTTTTGTTAAACCCAAAGTAGTGGAAACATCAAAACCAAAGGCTTCCATAACTAATCAAGTTAAAACAAGTAGGAAAAAAATCAAGTCATTTGTGAAAAATCCTTCAAGAAGAATGATTAATCAAAACTTTGGAAGAAGTAAGGTTGAAACTAAAACAATTCTTAAAAATAACAACAATGTTAATATTGTTAAAAGGTGGGTTAGAGTAAGAGTCTTTAATGCTAATCATCCCGGACCAAACAAACATTGGGTACCAAAGTTATTGATTAATTAAACATAGGATTGTCTCAATGGTGTTGTACAAAATGAAGAGTGGATAATTGATAGTGGATGTACAACACACATGACGGGCAACAAAGAGTTCTTCACAAAGTATACGGAGCACAATGGAGGTGATGTAATCTTTGGTGGCGATGTGAGAGGAAAAATCGTCGGTAAAGGTAACATTACTAATCAAAAGATTACACTTGATAATGTGTTACACATTAAAAATCTAAGTTTTAACTTGCTAAGTGTAGGAAGAATATGTGATAAAGGATATAACATGACATTTACTAAAAATTCTTCACACATAATAAAAGATGGTAAAAGTGTCATAAATAGAATTAGGAAGAAAGGTCTTTATACATACAAACTAGATGATTTCAAACATATAGATATTTGTCTCACATCTATACATGATACTACTACCTTGTGGCATATGAGACTAGAGCATGCTAATATGAAACTAATTCATAACATATCTCCAAAAGACATAATTAGAGACTTGCCTAAATTGAAATATGAAAGTCACTTTTATGATGCATGCAAAGTAGGAAAATAAGTTCATGCAAGTCATAAACCTAAGAACTTTATCTCTACTAAAAGATGTCTAGAACTTTTACATATGGATTTATTTGGGCCATCGGCCGTTCAAAGTTATGGAGAAAATTTTTATACTTTAGTAATAGTAGATGATTTCTCAAGATATACATGGACACTATTTCTAAAGCATAAGAATGAAGCATGTGAAAGATTTATAATCTTTACTACTAAGATAAAAAATTTGCTTGGTTGTACTATAGTAACAATAAAAACGGATCATGGTAGAGAATTTGATAATGATGCTCAATTTGGAGTCTTTTGTGATTTAAATGGTATTTCTCATAATTTCTCGGCTCCTCGCACACCTCAATCCAATGGGGTTGTTGAAAGGAAAAACCGCACTCTTCAAGAAATGAGTCGAACAATGTTAAATGAACAATCAATACCTCAAAAGTTTTGGAGTGAATCCGTTGCCACCTCCACTTACATTCAAAATAGAGTCTTAATTAGACCATCAATGGATAAAACAACCTATGAAGTCTTAAATGGTAGAATACCAATCGTAAGTCATCTTAGAGTATTCAGGTGCAAATGTTTTATCTTAAACAAAAAGGAATAACTTACAAAGTTTGAACCTAAAGCTTACGAGGGAGTGTTCTTAGGATATTCGTTAGAAAGTAAGGCATATAAGGTTCTAAATAAATACACCAATGTCATAGAAGAATCCCTAGACATCACATTCAATGAAACTCCTCCGCCATCTAAGACTAAACCTTTAGAGGATGATGATGTGATAGAACAAGATGCTATAGAAATAATGCCAACTCAAATCGAGTCCAATGACATAAATGAGGATGGATCTCATTTGAAACCAAGTAAGGATAACTTAGCATCCTCGATCGATCTTAAACATATTAAGGATCATCCCATAGATCGAGTTATAGGAGACATCAACACTAGAACCACTAGGTCACAAGCATTCAACCTAATTGCCAATTACGCTTTCATCTCCCAAATAGAACCCAAAAATATTAAGGAAGCCCTATTAGATGAAAGTTGGGTAGAAGTAATGCAGGAGGAATTAAATCAATTCCAAAGGAGCGATGTATGAGATTTGGTTCCTTTACCTGGTGAGAGAAATATCATAGGTACCAAATGGGTCTATAGAAACAAACTAGATGAAGATGGCAATGTAGTTAGAAATAAAGCTAGACTAGTTGCACAAGGATATAGCCAACAAGAGGGAATTGATTATGATAAAACATTTGCTCCCGTCACTAGGCTAGAGTCAATGAGAATACTTCTTGCATATGCATGTGCCAATAACTTCAAACTTTATCAAATGGATGTCAAAAGTGCCTTTTTAAATGGTGTCATAAATGAAGAAGTATATGTATCACAACCTCTGGGGTTTGAAGATTTCGAAAAGCCATATCATGTTTTTAAACTTAAAAAGGCTCTCTATGGACTTAAACAAGCCCCTAGAGCATGGTATGAAAGACTTAGAACCTTTTTAATAAATCATGGTTATGAAATGGGAAAAATTGATAATACACTCTTTATTAAAAGGCATGAAAAGGATTTAGTTATAGTTCAAATATATGTTGATGATATTGTATTTGGATCTACTTACGAATCTCTTAGCAATGAGTTTTCTAAGTTAATGCATGATGAGTTTGAAATGAGCATGATGGGTGAACTAGAAGATTCATGATAATTATTTGGATCTACTTACGAATCTCTTAGCAACTAGAAGATGGAATATTCATCAATCAACAAAAGTACATTCATGAAATGATCAAAAAGTTCGGAATGGAGAACTCAAAACCAATGGCGACTCCTATGACAACAAATGTGAAACTTACTTTGGAAGGGGAAGGAGAACCGTTCGATAGTACAAAATATAGGGGAATGATTGGATCCCTTCTATACCTAAGGGCAAGTCAGCCCGATATCATGTTTAGTGTGTGCTTATGTGCAAGATGTAACGACCTGACTTTTTCGACTTATACTTATACTTTATACTTTCACGAATCTGCGTATATGTGCGTACTGAGATAGATAATATTCTGGAATTATTATCCATGCTAATTACTCTTGTTAATACCTTACAACATGTTATTAAGTACTTAATTACTTAACTTGATCCTCGAATGCATTTATGACCGTTAGTGTCACTAGTCGTTTAGAATGAGATACGTACTTGGTACACGTTAAACTTTGGTCATAATTGGAGTATTATGACTACTTAATCCTAATTGTTATTTCTTAATGATAATTACTTAGTTTGTCGGTTGCTTAATTACGTTTAGTGACTTATTAATGTGCTTAGTTAATTACATGGACTTATCACCTTAATGGACTAAGATCACCAAGGCCCACCCTACTCTAGCTAATGGGCTAGTAAGTGAGCCCATCTTAATGGGCTTATGAACCCATTTAGATATAAGGCAAATCCATTAAGATTTAAGACATAATACTTGCATGCTCATGTACCATTCCTTACAAGTTTTGTGTGATGACCCGGAAATTTCCAACCAAATTTAAACTTAATCTTTATATGTTTCTGACACGATAAGCAAAGTCTGTAGAGTTGAGTCTCAAAAAGTTTGAACTATTTTCATATATTCATGTGACCTTCGACTGTCCCCGATGATTCACGAACCATTACTTGTAAATATGTGGATATATATAAATATGTGTATATCTAAATATATGTATAATATATATAATAACATAAACATTAATAAACTATTATATACATTTATTGTTATAAATAAATATGTACAATAAAATACATTGTAATAAAAACTATTATTTTATATGTATATTTCTTGTATATATATATATATATATATATATATATATATATATATATATATATATATATATATATATATATATATATATTGCTATATTTAATTTAATTATTTAATATATATTTATTTGCGCAATAAATTTTGTTATTTAAAACTGTTTATATATATACATAGTGTATATTAAATATAATTAATTTTGAGCTTAAATCGTAAATGTCTCTAACTTTCGGTTGACGTTTCAATTTTTATAAAATAGGTCTAATATATATATATATATATATATATATATATATATATATATATATATATATATATATATATATATATATATATATATATATATATATATATATATATATATATATATGAAGTTTTAAAATAAAAGTTGTTCCAAAATTTGATTAAAAAGATAGTAGTTTTGATAAATATTTTTTTTACATTTTCAATTTAAGTTTTTGTACTCCGTATATATATATTGGAACAGAAAAGAAATAATTATCGAATCTTTTTTATCAGGTTTCAAACAGGTAATGACTGAAATAAATAAATGGACTTAATTTTAAAATATGAGTTTTTTCATGAATTAAATTATCCCTAACTGTTTAGCAATGGACACACCCCGTGAAAACTGTCGGTAGAGTAATCCAAAAACAACCGGTGGCTAATTGTTTGGTACTGTGTATGCATGATTCATGTAAGTTTGAGATTGAAAATTATTATTATATTATATATTTAATTATTATTATTTCACTAGTAGTACATATGTATATTTATATACATAAGAGATAGGAGTAGCAATCTATCACAAACATCTATGATCACCACATCTTCATCCTATTTTAACCACCACAGAACATCACCACCGTAGCACACCACCCTCTTCATCTTCATCACCTCACCATGAAACAATGTTTATGCTACCATTATGCTTATGTGTGGGTCGAGGCAACAAAGAGAAGGTTTTCAGGTAATGGTTGAAACGAAAAATGACCAAGAAACTTAACAACACACTTGCCGTATTCAAATGAACAATTATGTTTCTACAGTAGTTGATGTACAAAAGTATAACAAACACAGCTATGTTTACAACCTTCTTCTCGCGTGTTTTCATGTTCTTGTTCATGTTGTATTATTTCAATCTGTCTTGGCCGTAAAACTCACAACACATCAAACAAACCACGACACCATCGGTCACATCACAAAACCCACAGCCACCACGATATCCATCACTATTCCTCTTCCTTGTTTCTTCTTTGTTAACAATCAAACCCCCACCATGAAAACCTTCTACTACCGTTGCAAATTGAAACAGTTGCAGCTGCCACTATGCTATTCGAACCATCATCACCTTCGTTAATTACTCCTTTCTTTTGCTGCAAGCCATCATCGAACCCAACCATCGACCACCCTATCTACCGTCACAAACCGAGACCATCACTTCACCGGAAACCACCATGAACCTTCACCTCTCTAGCTCCTCTCTCTCTTACTAACCTCTCTCTCTACTTTCATGAAACCATCTACCTATTTGTGTTTCAATAACTATCACCATAATCTTTTATTTCTCGAACTAGTGCTGCTACTATAGGTATCTATTCTCTTTCAGCTACTAACCGAAAACACAACCATTTAAACATCGATCTCCATTTTTACTATTCATCGTCTCTTTGAGTTGAAACATTGTTACTGTTACGATTAATACTGTTACGGTTATATAGTGATCCATGGTTGCTTGTTGTTTCTACTGCTGCACACTTTAAGTTTTATGTTTCTTTCTGCGAACAACCACAGCCCCAACCCGCCACCATGTCAATCGCCAACCTCCACCTCCAAACCCCAACACCATATTTTATTTGTTTCCATTTACTGTTTCGGTTAACACCAACAAGAAGCAACCACTGCACGTTATTGTCTGTTCCTTTTAAATTCGCGAAATATTTTTTATTTTGCAACGTTTGCCACAGTTTCAGCCGACAAAAACCCTTTATTTCTTTTTTGTTTGTGGCAGCTTATTTCTCGATGGGCTGGAAGATATCATAACACACCCATTTGATTTAACTTGGGCCGATGATCTTTTGTTTGTTGGGCTTACGTTTATTTTGCTTCCTGGACCGTAATCCATCTTTCAAATCAGTTGGGCCTTAGATTTGTATGATGGGCTTATCAAAGAATTGGACTAGGCTTTTAACCTTGGGCCAAACGGGTTATAAATTTTCAGAGGGGTTTTAATAAGAAAATAACAGATGGTCAAACGGTTAAGGGGTATGTTGGGTGAGCGAGAGGTCACGGGTTCGAGCCCGGGCGTTGGCGTTTATTTTTAAGGCTTGTTACATTAAGGTAGCCTTTCTACTATTTTTATTATTATTATTATTATTATTATTATTATTATTATTATTATTATTATTATTATTATTATTATTATTATTATTATTATTATTATTATTAACATCATTGATATTATTGTTGTTATCATAAAAATATATATATATATATATATTTTTATAAATATCATTTAGTAAAAGTATTGTTGTTGTTATTATTATTATTATTATTATTATTATTATTATTATTATTATTATTATTATTATTATTATTATTATTATTATTATTAATACTATTTTTATATAGCAAATAAATATTATATACTTATATTAATATTACATAAAATTATATTAAACATATTAGCATCAATTATATAAAAATTACATATAATAAATTATTGATTTTTTTATATAAATAAAGTACATATATTTATATAACTACAACACTTAATATATATATATATATATATATATATATATATATATATATATAAATATTATATGGAAGGAAATATGTGATTATATGTGTTAATATATACTTGATATAGGTTCGTGAATCCGAGGCCAACCTTGCACTTGTTCATTGACGTCATATGTATTTTTACTATGAAATACAATATTGTGAGTTCATTTGATTCCCTTTTACTCTTTACATTTTTGGGACTGAGAATACATGCGCTACTTTTACAACTGCTTTATTAAATGCTTTTGAAATACATTTTGAACTGCGAATACATGAAATGCTTTTATAAATGTTTGACGAGATAGACACAAGCAAAATATTCCTCGAATGAATTATGTGGACGTGATAATTGCCACCATTGAATTATGTGGACGTGATAATTGCCACAATTGATATGAATATTTATCCCCTGATTATTATTGCTTGGTAACCTAAGAATTAGGGAACATCACTAATTTTGAGAATTAGTGGACGCCTAATTGACGCGAATCTTAAAGGTAGCTACCGAGTTTAACACCCCACCCAGAATGTTCACTAGACGGAATGGCTAGTGGGCGTGGTGTTTAGTACTTCGAAGTTTATATGATTATTATACAGACGAGATGTTCTGTTTTGGGGATATTATTTTGCGCATTATATGTTAAGGTCGGTTACCAAGCCAAGCTATGAAAGAAATGAAAAGTGAATGTTATGTATCGAGAGAATGATTTTATACACAGGTTATGTGTATGTTATTTTTGTGCACGAGATATGTGTACGGTTACTAAGATTTATGAAAAATGATTTTGTACACGAGAAAGTTGTACTGTATTTAAAAGATATCGCATGTACATTACAGGTGGGTATAGGATTCGGGCCTATTTGTACCATGCAGCATTTAAATCTTGTGGTCTATCAAAATGATGAATTTTATTGTTTTATGATAAACCTATGAACTCACCAACCTTTTGGTTGACACTTTAAAGCATGTTTATTCTCAGGTATGAAAGAAATCTTCCGCGGTGCATTTGCTCATTTTAGAGATATTACTTGGAGTCATTCATGGCATATTTCAAAAGACGTTGCATTCGAGTCGTTGAGTTCATCAAGATTATTATTAAGTCAATTATAGTTGGATATTGAATATTATGAAATGGTATGCATGCTTGTCAATTTTCGATGTAAAGAAAGTTTATCTTTTAAAAACGAATGCAATGTTTGTAAAATGTATCATATAGAGGTCAAATACCTCGCGATGTAATCAACTATTGTGAATCGTTTGTAATCAATATGGACTTCGTCCAGATGGATTAGGACGGGGCGCTTCAGTTGGTATCAGAGCGGTGGTCTTAGCGAACCAGGTCTTGCATTAGTGTGTCTAACTGATAGTTGTTTAGATGCATTAGTGGGTCTGGACTTCGACCGTGTCTACATGTCAAAAGTTTTACTTATCATTTCTAGTCAGAAATCATCTGCTTATCATCCTTAGGAAATTACCTGCTTATCGTTCTTAGGGAATCACTTGCTTATCATTCCCAGTCTAGACACATTTACTGCATTGATTGCATGAATAGTGTATAGATAAATTCATATCTTAGAGTATCTGTTATTGTTACCTTTGCCTGACAGCTTCCATAGATTCCTCCGTAACTTATGGGATTTTAGTATTATATATGTATATGTAAATTATGTATTGCAGGGTACTAATCTACATCCTATAATATATTCTTATCGAAAATTCTTCATCTGATCGTACGAGATGAATCCCTCAATCAGTTTGAATTCCTCGAATTCCGACATCTATTCTGATATGGATATCCACCTGAGCTCCGAAAGCATGCGTCACTAGAATGAATCAACCAATTATTCATCCCCAATTCATCTGATGAGTTCGTAGTCGACTTAATCAATGGAGACGCGAAGAAGGCGATCCCTTTCATCAACCAAATTACCCTCTTGACGATGAACCTGAAGCACTTATCGGCGAACCTGTTCGAGACACCATTTTCTCTCTCATTTTCAGAGTATCTCGTTACAATTATATTCTATCCACAATTCTAAACCTTATTCATCCGCTCGTTCTGACCGACAATCATCCCGGAATAATAGAAGAAGTCAATGAACTTCACGCTCGAATAATCAATTTGGAGAATATGGTGCAAAACTTACCAGCTTCAGCAACATCACTGGTACCAACAGTACCATCAGCAACAGCACCAGCATCATTAACAATCCATGCCTCAACATCTCATTCTATACCTCAAGCATAATCATCGTTCTACATGATGTTCTACATCATTTATCCTCGTTCGACATGGCGATTAAGTAATCTCTAAAGTTTTGGAGATTATCCATTCTAATTCTAACGGTAAATTAAATGAGATTAATATCATATTAACTCATTAAATCCATGATTACATCTGAAGAAAATATATATGTAAGTATATTTTCATAAAGATTGTAATTAAAAATTCTTTTGTACAAACTGTTAATGGTGAAAATATTTTAACGGGTAGGTAATACCCGAGGAATATTCAGATTTCACATTAATAAGTTACACTGTACATTCTTCGAAGCTGATTCAACAGTCGTTTACTATCCTACTTACATCCATCGATATACAAATCCGTTCACCACAGAATAATTATTTTCATCCAATTTCATATTTGGATTTTTGATTTATCAGAATCCAACAAGTGGCATAGTGAAGAAAACATTTGACAAAATAAAATTTGTTAGAAACAAACAAATTAACTATGAGAAATTTTGTTAAGAATCCACGCTAACTGTTCCTAGCTAATTGTTCCTAGCTAACTGATTACATTTTATTTATTGCAATTTAATTATCTCAATTTACATTCTCGCAATTTTATTTATCGTCATTTAATTTCTGTTATTTACTTTACACACTTTATTTATCGTCATTTAATTTCCGTTATTTACTTTACGCACTTTATTTATCGTCATTTAATTTCTGTTATTTTTTTACGCACTTCAAATATCGGGACACGTATACAAGGTTTTGACATATCATATCGACGCATCTATATATATTACTTGGAATAACCATAGACACTCTATATGCAGTAATGCTGGAGTTAGCTATACAGGGTTGAGGTTGATTCTACAATAATATATATAGTTTGAGTTGTGATCGAGTCTGAGACATGTACACGGGTCACGATACGTATTAATTAATTCGAATATTATATATTAAACTATATATGAATAATTGGACTATTAATTGTGGACTATCGATTGTGGACTAATAACATTGGACAATTAAAATGAATTAAAATATTGATTATAACATATGAAACTAAACAATTCTTCAAGTTTGCCACTTGATTTCATCTTAACCTCATTTGTATCTTGACAATTACTATCTGTGTTCAAACCTTTCATGATTCTTGAAAATACCTCAATCGAAAGAAAGAACCAACCGTACTTCATCTACGGAAGAATAGATAGATACATATAGTTATGCACCTGAAAACACTCGGAACCTGAGTAAACGTTTAACACGTATCTGTGCTAGCTCCTTTGGCGTTGTTATTACCAAAAAAAAAATTAACTTTGCAATCCCTTTCCAAATTAGCCAATTTTGTCACAGCTTCAGCAAATCAACTTCGATTTCCATTCGAATTAGCCTTATTATAACCTCAATATATAAGTTTGCCTGTCGTCATCGTTACCGGGGAACCGTTTATATTCCACCACATTAGCAGTAAACTTGCCAACAACTTCAATGAATTTGGACTTTCCGAAAAATCATTATATTCATTGAAATCCCACCATGTATTCATCTATACCCTGTAACAATAATTGCCATACCAATTACCAAGAATCAGTAATCAGTATTTCGAATCTCGTAGCATTTCTACATCAATAGTTATATGTATACATATAACAATTATCTCCTAGAATTACGATCTTCAATTCTGAAAAGCACCCAGCCTACGAATCAATACATTGAACTTTGAAAAATCTGAATGAAGCAGCAGAAACTGTAGTCAACCGTAAACGACCTTAATCGTCGGAAGTTGATGATAAAGAATTGTATGTTGGCAAAGCTCAGAAAAAGTTTGAAACTGAAAAACTGATTGAGCAAACTACGAAGGAGTCTCTGAACAAATCACAAGGACTAAACTTGTACATTAAGAATCCTGATGATTCTGTTTCTGATGAAATCTTTAGCGAATATCTTGCTTATGACCCCAAACTCTTGCGGACAAATTTTCTTCACCACCCTTCGATATTAGAAATTCCAAGATATCATAGTATCTTTCATTATAAATATCCTCCATATTTCTGAAGATATTTTCATAACTATTCTTATCCGAAATCATTAATCTCTTCGTGCTATCAGTGTTACATCATATAGAAACTGTTAGTTTCTATATTCTGTAAACTTTCTAGCTTAAAATATGAATGTTATTGAAGTAATGTTGGGAATTGATGCATGAGTTAGTATAATATAATGACACTTGATCAACGTGATTCTATTACAGTAAGTCATGCTGAGTTTTTAATGAGATGTGATGATTCACAGATCATAACGTCATCATGTGCCATGTTTCATAACTCTTTCATTCTGTTTAAACATATCAAGAAAGTATATTCTTGATAGTTCTATTCTCAGTGACTCTGGTAATTTGACAAATCAAATCGTGCTATTACGTACTTTCTTGTTTAGAACATTAAGTTCATTCGAAACTTCAAACTTACAAATTCTAGACCGTTACTCGTTTTACTAGAGACCGAGAGGAGAATAAAAAGGCAAAGAACTCCGAAACATAAGGGAAGATACAAAACTCGACAACAACACCGAAATCACAAACCGTGTACATTAATACGAATAGCAATATAAAGACACGGGAGTATGATAAACACAATAACTCCAAGAGCAAAGTAGAAGTAAACAGATTCCTCTGGTGGAAGTTGGAAAAGGAGAATGATTGTTGCGATAGTCAGGATGAGGACAAGGATCAGAACTGGGTTAAGCATTTTCACAATCTTTTGAATTTGAGAATTGAGTATAGGAATGGTGGAAAATAATGGAACGAAAAAGGTCTAATTTATAATGGAAATATTAGACAGAGTAAATTGAGGCAGATCACTGTATTTAATTATAGGGATCTTATTTTCCTTACTCGCCGAAGAATCAAATTTTTTAGATTTCAAAGATTATCTTTGAATCCCTTGAACTCCTGATATCAACCATATCTACGTCAAAAGATTTGATGAAACACTATTTACTCATTTCACACTTTTGTGATAGCTTCATTTGTGCTCTTCGAATAATCGAATTGTTTTATCCATATTACTCAATGATGATAAGACACCATTTTTCAACTCATATTCGTCATGAAAATATTTTTATTGTTAGCCATGACCACCTCACTCAAATTTCGTGACGAAATTTCTTTAACGGGTAGGTACTGTGATGACCCGGAAATTTCCAACCAAATTTAAATTTAATCTTTATATGTTTCCGACACGATAAGAAAAGTCTGTAGAGTTGAGTCTCAAAAAGTTTGAACTATTTTCATATATTCAAGTGACCTTCGACTGTCCCCGATGATTCATGAACCATTGCTTGTAAATATGTGGATATATATAAATATGTGTATATCTAAATATATGTATAATATATATAATAACATAAACATTAATAAACTATTATATACATTTGTTGTTATAAATAGATATGTACAATAAAATACATCGTAATAAAAACTATTATTTTATATGTATATTTCTTGTATATATATTGTTATATTTAATTTAATTATTTAATATATATTTATTTGCGTAATAAATTTTGTTATTTAAAACTGTTTATATATATACATAGGGTATATTAAATATAATTAATTTTGAGCTTAAATCGTAAATGTCTGTAACTTTCGGTTGACGTTTAATTTTTTTTAAAATAGGTCTAACATATATATATATATATATATATATATATATATATATATATATATATATATATATATATATATATATATATATATATATATATATATATATATATATATATATATATATATATATGTATATATATGATGTTTTAAAATAAAAGTTGTTCCAAAATTTGATTAAAAAGATAGTAGTTTTGATAAATATTTTTTTACCTTTTCAATCTAAGTTTTTGTACTCCCCATATATATATTGGAACAGAAAAGAAATAATTATCGAATTTTTTTTATCAGGTTTCAAACAGGTAATGAATGAAATAAATAAATGGACTTAATTTTAAAATATGACTTTTTTCCTGAATTAAATTATCCGTAACTGTTTAGCAATGGACACACCCCGTGAAAACTGTCGGTAGAGTAATCCAAAAACAACCGGTGGCTAACTATTTGGTACTGTGTATGCATGATTCATGTAAGTTTGAGATTGAAAATTATTATTATATTATATATTTAATTATTATTATTTCACTAGTAGTACAGATGTATATTTATATACATAAGAGATAGGAGTAGCAATCTATCACCATCATCTATGATCACTACCTCTTCATCCTATTTTAACCACCACAGAACATCACCACCGTAGCACACCACCCTCTTCATCTTCATCACCTCTCCATGAAATACTGTTTATGCTACCATTATGCTTATGCGTGGGTCGAGGCAACAAAGAGAAGGTTTTCAGGTAATGGTTGAAATGAAAAATGACCAAGAAACTTAACAACACACTTGCCGTATTCAAATGAACAATTATGTTTCTACAGTAGTTGATGTACAAAAGTATAACAAACACAGCTATGTTTACAACCTTCTTCTCGCATGTTTTCATGTTCTTGTTCATGTTGTATTGTTTCAATCTGTCTTGGCTGTAAAACTCACAACACATCAACCAAACCACGACACCATCGGTCACATCACAAAACCCACAGCCACCACGATATCCATCACTATTCCTCTTCCTTGTTTCTTCTTTGTTAACAACCAAACCCCCACCATGAAAACCTGCTACTACCGTTGCAAATTGAAACAGTTGCAGCTGCCACTATGCTATTCGAACCATCATCACCTTCGTTAATTACTCCTTTCTTTTGCTGCAAGCCATCATCGAACCCAACCATCGACCACCCTATCCACCGTCACAAACCGAGACCATCACTTCACCGGAAACCACCATGAACCTTCACCTCTCTAGCTCCTCTCTCTCTTACTAACCTCTCTCTCTAATTTCATGAAACCATCTACCTATTTGTGTTTCGATAACTATCACCATAATCTTTTATTTCTCGAACTAGTGCTGCTACTATAGGTATCTATTCTCTTTCAGCTACTAACCGAAAACACAACCATTTAAACATCGATCACCATTTTTACTATTCATCATCTCTTTGAGTTGAAACATTGTTACTGTTACGATTAATACTGTTACAGTTATATAATGATCCATGGTTGCTTGTTGTTTCTACTGCTGCACACTTTAAGTTTTCTGTTTCTTTCTGCAAACAACCACATCCCCAACCCGCCACCATGTCAATCGCCAACCTCCACCTCCAAACCCCAACACCAAATTTTATTTGTTTCCGTTTACTGTTTCGGTTAACACCAACAAGAAGCAAACCACTGCACGTTATTGTCTGTTCCTTTTAAATTTGGGTAATATTTTTTATTTTGCAACGTTTGCTACAGTTTCAGCCAACAAAAACCCTTTATTTCTTTTCTATTTGTGGCTGGTTATTTCTCGATGGGATGGAAGATAACATAACACACCCATTTGATTTAACTTGGGCCGATGATCTTTTGTTTGTTGGGCTTACGTTTATTTTGCTTCCTGGACCGTAATCCATCTTTCAAATCAGTTGGGCCGCAGATTTGTATGATGGGCTTATCAAAGAATTGGACTAGGCTTTTAACCTTGGGCCAAATGGGTTATAAATTTTCAGAGGGGTTTTAATAAGAAAATAACAGATGGTCAAACGGTTAAGGGGTATGTTGGGTGAGCAAGAGGTCGCGGGTTCGAGCCCGGGCATCAACGTTTATTTTTAAGGCTTGTTACATTAAGGTAGCCTTTCTACTATTTTTATTTTTATTATTATTATTATTATTATTACAATTATTATTATTATTATTATTATTATTATTATTAACATCATTGATATTATTGTTGTTATCATAAGTGATAAAAAAAAATATTTTTTTTTTATAAATATCATTTAGTAAAAGTATTGTTATTATTATTGTTATTATTATTATTATTATTATTATTATTATTATTATTATTATAATTATTATTATTATTATTATTATTATTATTATTATTATTATTATTATTATTAATAATATTATTTTTATATAGCAAATAAATATTATATACTTATATTAATATTACATAAAATTATATTAAACATATTAGCATCAATTATATAAAAATTACATATAATAAATTATTGATTTTTTTATATAAATAAAGTACATATATTTATATAACTGCAACACTTAATATATATATATATATATATATATATATATATATATATATATATATATATATATATATATATATAAATATTATATGGAAGGAAATATGTGATTATATGTGCTAATATATACTTGATATAGGTTCGTGAATCCGAGGCCAACCTTGCACTTGTTCATTGACGTCATATGTATTTTTACTACGAAATACAATATTGTGAGTTCATTTGATTCCCTTTTACTCTTTACATTTTTGGGACTGAGAATACATGCGCTACTTTTACAACTACTTTATTAAATGCTTTTGAAATACATTTTGAACTGCAAATTCATGAAATGCTTTTATAAATGTTTGACGAGATAGACACAAGCAAAACATTCCTCTAATGAATTATGTGGACGTGATAATTGCCATCATTGAATTATGTGGACGTGATAATTGCCACAATTGATATGAATATTTTTCCCCTGATTATTATTGCTTGGTAACCTAAGAATTAGGGAACATCACTAATTTTGAGAATTAGTGCACGCCTAATTGACGCGAATCCTAAAGGTAGCTACCGAGTTTAACACCCCCACCCAGAATGTTCACTAGACGGAAGGGCTAGTGGGCATGGTGTTTAGCACTTCGAAGTTTATATGATTATTAAACAGACGAGATGTTCTTTTTTGGGGATATTATTATGCGCATTATATGTTAAGGTCGGTTACCAAGCCAAGCTATGAAAGAAATGAAAAGTGAATGTTATGAATCGAGAGAATGATTTTATACACAGGTTATGTGTATGTTATTTTTGTGCACGAGATATGTGTACGGTTACTAAGATTTATGAAAAATGATTTCGTACACGAGAAAGGTGTACTGTATTTAAAAGATATCGCATATACATTACAGGTGGGTATAGGATTCAGGCCCATTTGTACCATGCAATATTTAAATCTTATGGTCTGTCAAAATGATGAATTTTATTGTTTTATGATAAACCTATGAACTCACTAACCTTTTGGTTGACACTTTAAAGCATGTTTATTCTCAGGTATGAAAGAAATCTTTTGCTGTGCATTTGTTCATTTTAGAGATATTACTTGGAGTCATTCATGACATATTTTAAAAGACATTGCATTCGAGTCGTTGAGTTCATCAAGATTATTATTAAGTCAATTATAGTTGGATAGTGAATATTATGAAATGGTATGCATGCTTGTCAATTTTTGATGTAAAGTAAGTTTATCTTTTAAAAATGAATGCAATGTTTGTAAAATGTATCATATAGAGGTCAAATACCTCGCGATGTAATCAACTATTGTGAATCGTTTGTAATCGATATGGACTTCATCCAGATGGATTAGGACGGGGCGCTTCATTTTGACACCATGCTACATGCTTCCCAACATGCATACATCACCTTTGTACCACCACACCATGTCAAGCCAAAATGGTCCCCTCCCACCCCCTTGAACCGTCGGCACTATAACCCCTCACCACCATCCTTATTTTCCAAACTTCATTCTCATTTTCAAACCAAAATTCACACAATTCTCTCTAGTTTCTCACTCTAGTTTTTCACTCTAAAAACTTAAGAAAACTTGTAAGTTTTCTTGAAATACTTTCTTCTTTTTCCTTTTCTTATGCGTAAATCATCATCATCATATTACAAGATTCAAGTTTTGTAGCTTGAATCTTCATACATCTTGTAACTTCAAGCCTTGGTTTGAAGAACATGCAAGAACAAGGAATCCAAGCTTTGTAGCTTGAGGTTTCTACAAAAAGTTTGTTAAAAGATCAAGTTTATTAACTTATGATCTTCTTTAAGTTGTTTTACTTCAATTTTGTAACTCGAGTTTTCATTAAACAAGGATACAAGCTTTCTAGCTTGAAGTCTCATAAGTATTATTAAGAGATCCAAGCTTTCTAGCTTAGGGTTTCATCATTTTGTTTAGATCTAAGCTTTTAGCTTATGGTCTCACTAATCTTGTAAAAATACAAGCTTTTTAGAGTGGGGTTTCATCATTTTGTTTAGATCTAAGCTTTTAGCTTATGGTCTCATTAATCTTGTAAAAATCCAAGCTTTCTAGCTTAGGGTTTCATAAAACTTGAGATCTAGGTTCTTGTTTGTAGATCTCACTTACTTGTGACCTTTTTATATTTTTATGGTGATAAAAATCAAGTCTTTATCATCTACATATGATAAAGGCACATAAACTTGTACAAAAATAAAAAGGAACAATGCTTAATGCTAATGATGTAGCTTAGGTTCATCATGATGCATGAAACTCTTAAAGAGTTGGTTTCCTTTTTCATTTTATGTTGTTGTGTGTTGATGGTTAAAACTTGGTCAAAATGATGCTAAAACATCAAGGGTTTTACACTTGAGGCTTATACGTATCAAAGACGAGGATCGTGATAAGCATTGAACACCAAGAAACCCACCAGAGCACTAGAATCTATTTTTCTGGATCTGATCTGACTCCTAGAGCTTCTGGAAAGTTGATTTCCAAAAAGTTCGGGATGTGTAGATGACTTTTCATTTAAGACTCTCCTAAATCTGATATACGGTTTAGGATTTATAGTCTTCCGAAGTTCACTACGACTTCGTAATGACGTGCTGAATTTTCTGACCTACTCTCGCTTTGACCGTCACCACGGTCAAACGACATCGAGTTAGGATCTGAGCTTCGGATAGCAGTAAGAGGACTCACAAACGGAACCTTTTCCACTGGCCATGCGTCATTTCAGTCTATGTGGAGGTCGTAGCGGCTGTTCGAATTCAGCCCTTTGTTTCGACCTCTATTATTGTTGAAAACTTACTTTATCTTTTACATATGATGATAATGATGATACTTAAGACTTAAGTTACTTACTTTAAAACTTTTTGGGACAAATTACTGACTTAGCAACCATTGACTTAGGTTGAGGACCTTTTGGATCGACCAACTTACTTGTTTGGACCGACTTACTACTTGCTTACATTTTTGTATCGACTTTACCGTGCACAAGTACTTAAACTATATTATATGTGTGGGTTAAATAACGGCACAAATATTCCCCTTAGCTCGGTAACGTTTAGTCATTGGTTTATGAACCGGTGAACGCGAATCTTAGATATGGATCCATTGGGTTGACATCCCCACTCGGGCTAGTCGCGCTAGCATTCAACGGGTGTTTAATACTTCGTCTATTTTAACGTACTCGCCAAGTGTACTTTTAGGGGGTGATATATATATATATATATATATATATATATATATATATATATATATATATATATATATATTTGTTAAGTTAGTTACCAAGTGCCCACGGTTAAGCATATACTTTTCATACTGTTTTGAATACAAAAATCTTGTGATCTACATTATTTTATTGTTTATAATAAAACTATAGCTCACCAACATTCATGTTGACCTTTTTAGCATATTTTATTCTCAGGTAACTAGGACGATTATGAATCCGCTGTACTCTGCATTGTTAGAGATGTCTCTTAATCATGGACTTTTTATTTTGCATTCACTACTTACATTGTATTCGAACCATGGTTTTGTAATGACCTAAGTGTCACGTACTATTGTTAATGCTTTCTATCCGTAGAAGCACGTTACCTTTGTAAAACATTTGTCGTTGGAAAAACATTACCTTTTTATGAATGGAAAACCTTGTTTTAAAATAGCATTTAGTGTTATACTGTGTAATGGACCTGTTGTTGATGATCCGTACCATAGAGGTTTTGGACGGGGAATCACAGTTAGTATCAGAGCTACGGTTGTAGGGAATTAGGCTGCATTAGTGTGTCTTGACCGAGTCGATTAGGATTCATTAATGAGACTAATCTACAACTTGATCGTTTATTTAATTCTGCGGAACTACTGCATGCTACTGCTTACTACTACTGCTATATGTTATTGTCGTATGCTACTGTTTATTCCCACTACTGCATGCTACTACTATCTGCTTTTGATTACATGATACTGCTGTATGATACTATTATTGCTATGCTATGTACTGCTATAAATGATCTAGGCTGCTGTTGTTATCATACCTGATTACATGCTTGCTATATGTCTTACTGACATGGAAAAATTTATTTTTCCTTATTCAGATGTCGGACATACCGCCTATGATTATTGACTTGGAGATTGATTCGGACTTGTCTACTACTTCGCCGACTGTTGTTGACTCACCTATTCCATCACCACTACCCTCCGACGACTCTGATGACTCATCTTCTGGGGCTAGTAGTCACACGCCTGACCTGATGGTCATTTCTGACAGTGATGAGGATCCCGAGGAGATTCCAGCTCCACCCAGCCCTAGTTTCCCAGAGCCACAGTATCGTTTCGATGATACCGTGATCTCTAGGTAAATGGGGGCCGTCCATTTCTTAACGAATGTGGACACTGGGTCAGATACACCGCCGACGAGCGGGTTGTGTTGATTCCACCTGTAGCAACCCGACAAAATCGTCTTTGACGGCGCCGTCTACTTAGGTCCCGTTACGTGGTCATAAGTCTTTAAATTAACGTTTGATCAAAAATATGTCGCATTCATTTCAAAAGTAAGGATGTTTCAAGTTTACAAAAGTAGTTCAACAACTAGTTACATTACAACGTTAAGGTACAATTGAAACCCATGCTAAACAATTAAATGTAAAGCCAAAAGACGCTTCATATATGCAAGTATACTCGACATCCAAGCAAGTATCAAAAATAGTGAGCGGAAGCATGTATCACATAATGTTCAAGGACCTGAGAAAAACATAGAAATCAATCAACGAAAACGTTGGTGAAATCATAGGTTTAAGTAAGTTAGTAACTACAAATGAACCAAAAGATCTATAACATTGTAATAATAGTAAACCATTCTAAAAGTTTTTATCACGAGCACCCAATTATCAAGGCTTAACGTAACAAGAACCCCATCACAATAGTGTTAGAACCTACACTGTTTCTTGAAAATATATTTCATCCGAATAACGGTAGCGAACTGTCTGAATGAGGGTTTGTCAAACCCATATGGCCATACAACATAAGTTCTCGCTTACACCCGGCAAGTGTAACTAATGATAATCGAATTGAGGATTTTTGTTCTAACTCGTATGTAGAATGTTTGTTTTCGTACTTATGTTCACTTTGTGAAATGAAACGTTTATGTTTTCTCATCCCAAATGTAAGTTAAAAGAGTAAAAGTGAGACTATGATCTCACCTTGAGTTCAAGAGTATAAAAGGTACTTCACAAGTAAACGTGTGCAAGAACGAATACTAGTCTTGACCTAAACAAGTAGGTTGTATCAATAACGGTAAACACAGTTGGTCAAAGTTGTTCAATTAGTCCTATGGCTCGTTACGACTCGATTAATATAGCATGTGATTCAAATTGTCAAGTTTCATGCAAGATATAAGTATAAAAGTATGTTAGAACGATTGCATAAACATTTGGTTAAGTTTGACTAAAAGTCAAACTTGGTCAAAGTCAAAGTCAAAGGGGTCGGGTCGGGTTTCCGACTATTGTCCATAAAAACGTAGTCATATATAAGCATGTTGGCCAAGTTTCATGTTAATCGGAGTTGCGAGTAAGCGGGAATGGAATTGTGAAAACACAAAACAATTTTGGATAGTCCGAAATGTTATGGCTGCAATGGCCTGGGTTACGGCCGCAACGACCTGGGTTACGGCCACAATGTCCTGGGTTACGGCCGCAATTTGGGTCCTCCAGGTGCTGAAATGCTGAATTTTTCTAAGTGTCGAGCCAAACTTCATTCATCAATAAATAATGATCCGAAAACATTCAAAACACGTATATTATATCGTTGAAAAGGTAATTTAACAAGGAATACAACTAAATACATTTAATCAATCAAAAACATCATTTACAATAACCAATTTCTCGTCAAGTGATCATTAAAAGTCTATTTTCAAAGTTTCAAGTTCATAAATTACATAAGATGATTCGGGAACTTAATACACACATATAATACGCCGTCTCGTAGGTAATTACTCATACAATACTATTAAACACTTACAAACAACATTTCAAGGCTTTTAATGCATCAAAAATTACATTTAAGGCTACCAAACCCTAACCAAAAATCATAAAATCAATAATCATGTTAATGAAGCATTATTAATCAACCTACACATCAAATTAAAGCTAGTGATGCTAGTAACACATTTAATACATACACTTCTAACATCTAACAACATATACTCATCCAAAACCTAAGATTAAACACACCCATTTAACAAGTTCATGCTAGTTACTCAAAACAACAAAATCAAACATACAAATCATATATTCATGTTAGACTTGAGCCATAGACACTAATTAACACTTTTATAAGTTAAAAACAGCAAGAACAAAGAATCTAGTGATTTTAGAAAGTTACCCAAACTTGATGAAATCGGTATGGAATCGAAGAGGAAGATGCAAGGATTCCAAATATGTAATTTGTTTTGATATTTGATTGCTAGATTGGAAATGGATGATGAATCTTTGAATTGAAGTTTGAGAGAATATGTTGAAAGTATTAAGAAAAATGGAAAAAGAAAAAGGATAATGAATGGATGAGGATGGAGTTGACCACTTTGACCTAGTCATGAGTTTGGTTAAATGACAACATTGGTCCCTCGATGAACACGATAACAAATTTGTCGAGGTATGGTTTGCACATACGGTTCATGAGGTCCATGAATACCACCAGTGCTTTAGTGAGACCAAATGGCATTACAAGAAATTCAAAACTACCATAACGAGTCCGGAAAGCGGTTTTGGAGACATCTTCCCCCTTAACCCTTAGTTGATGATAACCCAAGCGAAGATCGATTTTTGAATATACACAAGACCCTTGTAGTTGATCAAAGAGGTCATCAATGCGTGGAAGAGGATATCGGTTCTTAACAGTCAATTTGTTTAGTTCACGATAATCAATGCACATTCGTAGGGATCTATCTTTCTTCTTAACGAACAAAATCGGAGTGCCCCATGGTGAATGGCTAGGTTGGATAAAACCACGGTCAAGTAGTTCTTGGATTTGACTTTGCAATTCTTGCATCTCGGATGGAGCAAGTCTATACGGCGCACATGCTACGGGTGCGGATCCTGGAATAAGATCGTTTTGGAATTCAACCGGTCGATGAGGTGGAAGACCTGGCAATTCGTCGGGAAATACATCGGAAAAGTCACTAACAATTGGCACATCATCGATATGCTTCTCATCGGACTCGACTTTCTTAACATAGGAAAGGATCGCAAAACAACCCTTACAGAGTAGTTTTCTAACTTTAAGGCACGAAACGAGGTTGAGTCTGGTGCAACTCTTATCACCATAAACAATCAAGGGTTCACCATTCTCGATAGGATTTTGGATTGCGTTAAGATTACAAAGGATATGAGATTTCGTTTTAACTAACCAATTCATACCGATTATTACAACGAAGCTTCCTAGTTCCATGGGTATCAAGTCAATTTCAAATTCCTTACCCAAAATGTTTAATGTACACCCCTGGTAATATGTGTCGGCACTCAATAGGTTCCCGTTGGCCACCTCAATGGCATAAGTAGTATCTAGGGGGAGTGGTAAAGTGCAAAGAGTATGAGCCAAAGTCTTGGATACAAAGCATTTATCGACACCCGAATCGAATAAGTGAGTAACATAAGAGTTGTTGAGAAGAAACGTACCCGTGACTAGTTCATTGTCATCTCGGGCTTCCTCGGTGTTAATGTTGAAAGCTCGGCCGCGCGTATTGGGATTATCTTTCTTCTTTGGGCATGCATTTCTATAATGACCCGTTTGGTCACATTCGTAACAAGTGACTGTCTTTGGTGCATTGGGCCCCTTTCGAGTGACAGGGGCGGCACTTTTACAATCGTTGGCCTTATGACCAATTCCTTTGCACCGATGGCAAATTAGCTTGCCACATTCACCAAAGTGATGCTTGTTGCATTTGTTGCAAAGAGGTAGGTTTCCGGCATAACCCTTCTTGCCGTCGGAGGTGAAAGGCTTCTTGACAAAGTCGTTGTTGCTTGATTGGGGGCTTCCCATTTTCTTTTGTTGTTACCCGACTTATCCTCGACTTTAGGTACCGGTACTACGATTTCGTCCACCGTTTCAATCAATTTGCGGGCCATATTCAAAGCTTCTTGATGATTAGTGGGTTTGGATGACAATACCCCGTGTTTGATGCTCTTTGGGAGACCATCCATGTAGAGTTCAACCCTTAAAGACTCGAGGTTCATAAGGTTTGGGCACATCAAGGCTAGTTCGGAGAATCGTTGATTGTAGGCCTTGAGATCATTTCCGACCGCTTTTAAAGTTCTTAGCTCTTGTTCGAGCCTTCGGGTTTCTTTACGAGGAAAATATTCGATGATCATCTTTTCCCTTAATTCGGCCCAAGAGAGGGCATGAGCTTTATCGGTACCCATCGATTGCACATAGGTGTTCCACCACCTAAGAGCGACACCGGCGAAAGTGTGTGTGGAGTATTTGACCTTGTCTTGGTCCCGATAACCGCTTATACTAAAGACGTCTTCCGTTTGCTCAAACCATCGGGTGAGCACAACCGGTCCTCCGGTTCCATCGAAAGTGTGAGGTTTGCACCCCATGAAGGCTTTGTAGGAGCACCCTTCGCTTGAGTTACCGACTCCTTGATTATTGTTGTTGTGGTTGGTGTTATTGTTGTTGTTGGAGGAGTGACCAGCCATGGCCGCATCCACGGCGGTGGCTATCATCCGTTGAAGAGCTTGTTCGGGAGTCTCATGGCGTGGTACACGGCGAGGAGGCATCCTTCCTTCAAAACACAAGAATATCGTTGATTAGTATTCTTAATAATACTAACCGTGATATGGAATAAGGATAGAGAGAAAATTTTCCTTGACTCGCCTTAAATTCTTTATGTCATAATGTCAGAACGTTCATATGAGTCACCGTAATATAATCCCGGAAATTATATTACCCTGATTCATATGTGCATTCGACATTATTTCATATAGTCAAGGTGGCGTGTCAATCAAATTAAACAACGTGAGATTAAGATAAAATAAGAGTTAGATATGAGTAGAAACGTTCGAGTATAAATGCACAAGTAGTCAAGTAATTCCTACTTCAAGTCTATATGCCGGTTGTAGTCTAGACTCACTAATGTACCCTATGACTCAGGGTTGACACCAACGAACTCTAAATCCCTACAACCAACGCTCTGATACCATCTGTAGCGACCCAACAAAATTGTCATTGACGGCGCCGTCTACTTAGGTCCCGTTACGTGGTCATAAGTCTTTAAATTAACATTTGACCGAAAATATGTCGCATTCATTTCAAAAGTAAGGATGTTTCAAGTTTACAAAAGTAGTTCAATGACTAGTTACATTACAACGTTAAGGTACAATTGAAACCTATGTGACACAATTAAATGTAAAGCCAAAAGATGCTTCATATATGCAAGTATACTCGACATCCAAGCAAGTATCAAAAATAGTGAGCAGAAGCATGTATCACATAACGTTCAAGGACCTGAAAAAACATAGAAATATGTCAACGAAAACGTTGGTGAAATCATAGGTATAAGTAAGTAAGTAAGTACAAATGAACCACAAGATTTATAACATCGTAATAATAGTAAACCATTCTAAAAGTTGTTATCACGAGCACCCAATTATCAAGGCTTAACGTACCAAGAACCCCATCACAATAGTGTTAGAACCTACACTGTTTCTCGAAAATATATTTCATCCGAATAACGGTAGTGAACCGTCCGAATGAGGGTTTGTCAAACCCATATGGCCATACAACATAAGTTCTCGCTTACACCCGGCAAGTGTAACTAATGATAATCGAATTGAGGATTTTTGTTCTAACTCGTATGTAGAATGTTTGTTTTCGTACTTGTGCTCACTTTGTAAAATGAAACGTTTATGATTTCTCATCCCAAATGTAAGTTAAAAGAGTAAAAGTGGGACTATGATCTCACCTTGAGTGCAAGAGTATAAAAGGTACTTCACAAGTAAACGTGTGCAAGAACGAATGCTAGTCTTGACCTAAACAAGTAGGTTGTATCAATAACGGTAAACACGGTTGGTCAAAGTTGTTTAATTAGTCCTATGGCTTGTTACGACTCGATTAATATAGCATGTGAGTCAAATTGTCAAGTTTCATGCAATATATAAGTATAAAAGCATGTTAAAACGATTGCATAAACATTTGGTCAAGTTTGACTAAAAGTCAAACTTGGTCAAAGTTAAAATCAAAGTCAACGGGGTCGGGTCAGGTTTCCGACTATTTTCCATAAAAACGTAGTCATAAATAAGTATGTTGGCCAAGTTTCATGTTAATCGGAGTTGCGAGTAAGCGGGAATGGAATTGTGAAAACACAAAACAATTTTGGACAGTCCGAAATGTTACGGCCGCAATGGCCTGGGTTACGGCCGTAATGGCCTGGGTTATGGCCGCAATGTCCTGGGTTACGGCCGCAATTTGGGTCCTCCAGGTGCTGAAATGCTGAATTTTTCTAAGTGTCGAGCCAAACTTCATTCATCCATAACTAATGATCCGAAAACATTCAAAACACGTATCTTATATCGTTGGAAAGGTAATTTAACGAGGAATACAACTAAACACATTTCATCAATCAAAAACATCATTTACAATAACCAATTTCTCATCAAGTGATCATTAAAAGTCCATTTTCAAAGTTTCAAGTTCATAAATTGCATAAGATGATTCGGGAACTTAATACACACATATAATATGCCGTCTCGTAGGTAATTACTCATACAATACTATTAAACACTTACGAATAACATTGCAAGGTTTTAATGCATCAAAAATCACATTTAAGGCTACCAAACCCTAACCAAAAATCATAAAATCAATAATCATGTTAATGAAGCATTATTATTCAACCTACACATTAAATTAAAGCTAGTGATGCTAGTAACACATTTAATACATACACTTCTAACATCTAACAACATATACTCATCCAAAACCCAAGATTAAACACACCCATTTGACAAGTTCATGCTAGTTACTCAAAACAACAAAATCAAACATACAAATCATATATTCATGTTAGACTTGAGCCATAAACACTAATGAACACTTTTATAAGTTAAAAACATCAAGAATAATGAATCTAGTGATTTTAGAAAGTTACCCAAACTTGATGAAATCGGTATGGAATCGAAGAGGAAGATGCAAGGATTTCAAATATGTAATTTGTTTTAATGTTTGATTGCTAGATTGGAAATGGATGATGAATCTTTGAATTGGAGTTTGAGAGAATATGTTGAAAGTATTAAGAAAAATGGAAAAAGAAAAAGGATAATGAATGGATAAGGATGGAGTTGACCACTTTGACCTAGTCATGAGTTTTGTCAAATGACAGCATTGGTCCCTCAAGTTTAAAGTGGGTGCGTGAATTACCTAAACGAAATATTTTAAATGCGTTAACGGAAGATGTTATAATTATATAACGGACTTTAAATAAGTAAACAGAAAAAGTAAACAGAAAAAGGCGGGATGTTACACCACCTGGCAGACATCGGATCATGACCACTGACGAACATATTCTCCCACACGTGATGCACCTGCACCATCCTCAGACAACTCAGATAGTTCATCATCAGACGAGACCAGTGAGGAGGATCCCGAGGAGGATTCTGAGGAGGACCCTGAGGAGGAGCATGTACCGCCATCCTCTACCCCGCCGAAGAAGCGTTACCACTACGACGGTACCGTCATTCCCGGGGTATATGGGGGCAAGCCATTCGTGAACGTGCAGGGACAGTTGGTTAGGAACACCACTCGTAAGCGGGTTGTGCCAATACCTCCTAACCCATTTGTGCGTAAGGTCGCCCGTAATGCGCCATCTACTTCTGGTGATACACCTGCACCATCTGCACCACCTGCACCACCTGCCCCACCGGCACCTCCTACCATCGAGGAGCTGATGAGGGAAGTGCATCCCCTACGTGCTCGGGTGACTGAGCTCGAGGACTAGGTGTCCCACCTGATGGACGCCATTTATCCTCCATCTCCATAGGACTTATGTACTAGATTTCATTTTGTATTTCCATTAGTAGTTTCATGATTTCATTCGAGTATTTTACGAAAACTTATGGAGTTGTATGCGACTTTTTCTTATTATGTATGGAACATAATGTTGTTTGAATAATTGTACGACGTTTTCTTTAAGATATTGTATGATGGTTTTATGATATCAGTAACTAGTTTGCCATACTTAGTTAACAAGTATTGTGCTGATTAAATAATTGATTACCATATTACTATGACATTATTAATTATTGAATAATGGATTTTCACTTAAGTCGAAATTTTTGTTTGGAAGAACAATGGCAGCAAGGAGAGGTCCAAGAGGAATACCCACTGCAGCGCAAATTGAGGAAATGGTGGCTACTCGAGTGGCCGTAGCTATGGCGAATGTCAACCCCGCACAAGCTCCGATGGCTAACCAAAATGTTCAGAATGGGTGCACTTACAAAGAATTTATGAGTTACAAGTCACAGACTTTTAGTGGAACGGAAGGACCAGTTGGGTTAACAAGATGGTTTGAAAAGTTAGAATCGGTATTTCGGGTTAGCAACTGCTCTGACGCGAACATGACTAAGTACGCATCTTGCACGCTATCGGATGGCGCTCTGACATGGTGGAACACGTTCGCCCAGGCTCAGGGAATTGATGAAGCATATGCAACCCCATGGGAAGAGTTCAAGAGGGCAATGATAGAGGAATACTGCCCTAGGACTGAAATTCAGAAGATGGAGACAGAATTTTGGGAATTAAAGGTCTTAGGAACCGACCTTGATGGTTATGATCGGAGATTCTTGGATTTAGCCTTAATGTGCCCCACAATGGTTACTCCTGAGTACAAACGGTTGGAGCGGTATCTGTGGGGACTTCCCAAAGACATTCAGGGGAATATCACTTCTTCAAAACCAGGGACTGTCCAGGAAGCTATGCGCATGGCGCACACCTTGATGGATCAGGTTATCTGCCAAGAGCCAGAGAAGGTGCAATCAGGGTCTGGAGCAAGTAATGGGAAGCGCAAACGGGATGGAAATAAGGGTAAAGGTATTGATCAGAATCCAGCCAAGGGGCTTGAGAACTTTAGGGGAAACAATGAGGGGAGGAACCCTAATCCAAACTACAAAGGTAACCTTCCTCAGTGTAAGAGATGCTATAAGCATCATAATGGGTACTGCAATGTGGTGTGTGAGAAATGTAAGAGGACGGGACACATCGGCAAGGATTGTAGGATCAACACTCCAGCTGTGAGAGCGAATCCGAATGCGCCAAGGAAGTGCTTCAAGTGTGGCCAACAGGGTCATTTTAAGAACGAATGTCCTAACAAGAAGAAGGATGACGGGCCTGCACGTAGAAGAGTCTTTAACATGAATGCCAGAGATGCCCGCGAGGATCCTAACTTGGTTACAGGTACATTCACTGTCAATAAACTATTAGTTTCTGTCTTGTTTGATACTGGTGCCGATAGGAGTTATATGTGTAGAAATTTTTTCTCTAAGTTAGATTGGTCATTAGTTCTTTGGATGAGAAATACCTTGTTGAGGTGGCCAATGGAAAACTTGAGAAGGTTGACCAAATTTGCCGAGAAGGCATAATAAACTTAGCTGGTGTGGATTTTAAAATTGATTTGATGCCCATTAAGTTGGGGAGCTTTGATGTGATAGTCGGCATGGACTGGCTGTCTAAGGTGAAAGCATAAGTTGTTTGTGAAGAGAAGATTATTCGTATACCTCGCGAGAATGGTGTGCCATTAATAGTTTACGGGGAGAGATGTAGCCCAAAGCTGAACCTTATTGGTTGTATGAAGGCACATAAGTTCATGAGAAAAGGGCATTTTGCTATTTTGGCGCATGTGAAAAAGTTGGAAACTGAGGAGAAAAGCGTAAAGGATGTACCGATTGTAAACGAATTCCCTGAAGTTTTTCCAGAAGAGTTGCTGGGATTACCCCCACCGCGATCAGTGGAGTTTCAGATCGACCTAGTGCCGGGAGCTGCACCTATAGCTCGCGCACCTTATCGACTTGCACCAACTGAAATGCAAGAGTTGCAGAGTCAACTACAAGAATTGCTAAACCGCAGATTTATTCGACCATGTTCTTCGCCTTGGGGTGCTCCCATTTTGTTCGTAAAGAAGAAGGACGGATCTTTCCATATGTGTATCGATTATCGCGAACTAAACAAGTTAACAATCAAGAACCGGTATCCCCTTCCCAGGATTGATGATCTATTCGATCAACTGCAAGGATCAAGCGTTTACTCCAAGATTGATTTGCGATCAGGTTATCACCAGTTGAGGGTGAAGGAGGGCAATGTCCTTAAAACTACGTTTCGAACTCGTTATGGTCATTATGAGTTTTTTGTGATGCCATTTGGTTTGACTAACGCACCTGCTGTGTTTATAGATCTTATGAACAGCGTGTGCAAGCCGTATCTAGACAAATTCATTATCATATTCATAGATGATATCTTAATCTATTCATAAAGCGAAGAAGAACATGAACAACACCTCCGACTCGTGCTTGAACTCTTGAGACAAGAACAACTCTATGACAAATTCTCCAAGTGTGAATTTTGGTTAAAGGAAGTTCAATTTCTTGGTCATGTTGTAAGCAATCAAGGTATTAAAGTCGATCCCGTAAAAATCGAAGCCATTAGTAATTGGGAAACCCCCACTACTCCTACTCATATTCGTCAATTTTTAGGCCTCGCCGGTTATTATCGTAGATTCATCGAAGATTTCTCTTTGGTTGCACGTCCTTTAACCTCGTTAACTAACAAAGGAAAGAAATTCGTTTGGGCGGCCGAATAAGAGTCGGCGTTTCAAACCTTAAAGAAAAAGTTAACCATCGCTCCTATCTTATCTCTTCCCAAAGGCAATGATGATTTTATTGTATATTGCGATGCCTCGAAACATGGTTTTGGGTGTGTATTGATGCAACGAAAGAAAGTTATTGCTTATGCCTCTCGACAATTGAAAATTCATGAACGAAACTACACGACACACGATCTCAAACTTGTAGCCATTGTCTTTACATTCAAAATGTGGAGACACTATCTTTACGGAACTAGAAGTACCATCTTCACCGACCACAATAGCCTCCAACACATTTTCGATCAAAAACAACTAAATATGAGACAACGACAATGGATCAAAACATTGAACGATTACGATTGTGAACTTCGATACCATCCCGGGAAGGCAAATGTAGTAGCCGATGCCTTGAGCTGAAAGGAAAGAATGGAACCTCTTCGTGTCCGAGCATTAAACATCACCATCCACACAAATCTCAATAGCCAAATCCGTGTAGCCCAAGATGAGGCTCTCAAAGGTGAAAATATTTCTCACGAACGCTTGAACGTTCTCATCTCTCGATTCGAGGTTAAAGAGACCGGGATTCGATATTTCGCCGGAAGAATTTGGGTGCCTAGTTATGGGGATTTACGAAGCCTTATTCTAGACGAAGCCCATAAGTCAAGGTATTCGATTCATCCCGGGGCCGGTAAGATGTACCACGATCTCAAAGAACAATATTGGTGGCCGAACATTAAAAAGGACGTTGCTACTTATGTTGGAAAGTGTTTAACTTGTTCCAAGGTTAAAGCCGAACATCAAAGGCCATCCGGGTTACTTCAACAACCCAAAATCTTGCAATGAAAGTGGGAAAGAATAATGATGGACTTATCACTAAACTACCAAAAACGGTGGGCGGTTATGATACCATTTGGGTTATTATTGACCGTCTCACCAAATCCGCTCACTTCCTAGCCATGAAAGAAACCGATAAAATGGACAAACTTGCACAACTGTACATAAAGGAAATTGTATCCCGTCACGGTGTACCCTTATCAATTATTTCCAACCGAGATGCCCGTTTCGCTTCTAGAATTTGGTGTTCCTTACAAGAAGCCTTGGAAACATGTTTAGACATGAGTACCGCATATCACCCACAAACCGACGGACAAAGCGAACACACGATTCAAACCTTGGAAGACATGTTACGAGCTTGTGTTATTGACTTCAAAAAAGCTCGGGAAAAATATTTGCCTCTAGCCGAATTCTCTTACAACAATAGTTACCACTCGAGTATTAATGTCGTACCTTTTGAAGCTTTATATGGCTGCAAATGTTGTTCTCCTATTTGTTGAGCCGAAGTGGGTGATAAGCAAATCACTGGAACCGAACTCATCCATGAAACAACCGAGAAGATCGTTCAAATCCAAGAAAGGCTCAAGACGGCCCGTAATCGTCAAAAGAGCTATGCCGACATTTGAAGTAAAGATCTCGAATTCCAAGTAGGTGACTGCAAAATGTGAAAAGTCGCACCTTGGAAAGGTGTAATCCGTTTCGGGAAGCATGAAAAGCTAAATCCATGATATATTGGTCCTTTTGAAATCTTGGAGCGTGTTGGACCCGTTGCTTACCGTTTAGATCTTCCGACTCAATTAAGTTCCGTTCATCCCACTTTCCACGTATCGAACCTGAAGAAGTGTCTTGCTGAACAAGAACTTATCATACCCCTCGATGAGCTAACGATTGATGACAAACTCCACTTCGTAGAAGAACCTGTTGAGATCATGGATCGCGAGTTCAAGAACTTGAAGCAAAGCAAGATTCCAATCGTCCGAGTCCGTTGGAATGCTAAACGAGGACCCGAGTTTACTTGGGAGCGAGAGGATTAGATGAAGCAGAAATATCCTCACCTCTTCACGACCCTGCCGTCTACCTCAGCTTAAAATTTCGGGACAAAATTTTCTTTAACAGGTGGGTAATGTAACGACCTGACTTTTTCAACTTATATTTATACTTTATACTTTCACGAATCTGTGTATATGTGCGTATTGAGATAGATAATATTCTGGAGTCATTATCCATGCTAATTACCCTTGTTAATACCTTACAACGTGTTATTGAGTGCTTAATTACTTAACTTGATCCTCGAATGCATTTATGACCGTTAGTGTCACTAGTAATTTAGAACAAGATACGTAATTGGTACACGTTAAATTTTGGTCATAATTGGAGTATTATGACTACTTAATCCTAATTGTTACTTCTTAATGACAATTACTTAGTTTGTCAGTTGTTTAATTACGTTTAGTGACTTATTAATGTGCTTAGTTAATTACATGGACTTATCACCTTAATGGACTAAGATCACCAAGGCCCACCCTACTCTAGCTAATGGGCTAGTAAGTGAGCCCATCTTAATGGGCTTATGAACCCATTTAGATATAAGACAAATCCATTAAGATTTAAGATAAAATACTTGCATGCTCATGTACCATTCCTTACAAGTTTTGACACCATGCTACATGCTTCCTAACATGTGTATGACAACCCATAAATTTCTGACCAAATTTAAACTTTATCTATATATTACTCCGACACGATAAGCAAAGTTTGTTAAGTTGAATTTCAAAAATTTTAAACTGTATTCATACATTCATTTGACCTCGACCAAATTCCGACGATTCACGAACCATTATAAAAATGAATATGATTATATATGTATATATCTATATGTATATATTATAACTTGAAAACGTTAATAAAGTATTAGATGTATAATACTTTACATGAACGTATTTGTTTCAATATATTTATCGACAGAATTAGAAGATAATGTCAAATGATTGAGTTATCCGTTACATTATGATATTATTATAAGTCTTTGGGGTAAGGTCCACATTGATTTGAGAAATCGTTTCTTTTTAACGGTATTCGGAATAATTGGTAAAGTGATCTACATATAAGAACAAAGCGTCTAATTAGACAAAAGTTAGTGGAAGACTAAATTTCATAATAATCAATTGATTTAGTTTCTGATGTACGAAAACGTTTCTCGATATAATAGAACTCGATTATTAAAATGTCTTTGTTTAAATAACATGAGTTGGAATATTAGTTGTTAAATATATAAATAACTTGCAACGTGTAATTAAAAACGTGTTTATATATATTTCAATTTATTTAATAAATGATATTAATATTCGATTATTGACTCGATGGATATTTAAAAAAGTTAATTAGAACATTTGAGGAGTTAGAGTAAATGCTAGTACATAAATGATTCTTATCAAATTATGAAAACGATTTTAAATTCCGAAATATATTTAGTTTTAAAAACTAAATATTTTATTTATATTTCTAAATGAAAATATATATATATTTTACAAAGTGATAAAATATAATATTAACTTAGTCATAAAACGTTTTGATTTAAAAATCATATTATTTAATATATTTTAATAATTAACAAGAACATGATTTATAGAAGCAAATGACCAAAATACTCAAATGTATAAATTATATTTCGGGTAGTTTAGTTTTTCGATGATTAAGTCTAATTATGGATAAAGGTACACGTCGCGAACGTAAAGTGCTAGTTTTCTAAGCGTACGAAACATCGTTCGAAAAACCGAAACCAGGACATTAGTCGAGTGACAACGTACAAGTCATTGGAATAAAAATTACAGGTCAACTATGCACGTGAATATAATATAATATATAATTAATTCTATGAATTAAATATATATTTATTATTAATGTTATTATTTGAGTGTCTGCAGATCAATTATAATGCGAATTAGCTGTCAGGTGTTCTCATGCGATCGCATGAGCATCACACCCAAATCTCATGCGATCGCATGGAGTGTGATTTCAGGAATTGTTTATAAAAGCGAACTCGTTCAAAGAATTGCACACATACATATCAATATCCATCTATATTACTCCGTATTATATTTATAATTTATATTATTATTATTATTATTACTATTATTATTAAGATTATTATTATTATTATTAGTATTAATCTTATTATTATTATTATTAGTATTATTATTAGTATTAAAACATAAAATACTACGACGAGGTTCTGCTTGAGTGTTTTCAAAATGGATTTTTCGAGTAGGATAGAGCTAAGGAAATTATGGGTTATAGCTATGGAATTTATGGGTATGGTTCAGGGAATAGCTTATGAGGTCAACCTAGTGTTTATCATCTCTGTTGCGTCTACGTACTTTCCTGCAATATTGAATCTCAATATTGATATGTGAGCACTCGTATCTTAACTTTTATATATTAATAGTGTATCCCTGACTAGTGCTTGAGTATAAATGATTATGCATGCTTGTATGCTTATTATTGTCGTTATATACTGTATGATATATCATGAATTAAATACATATGATTTTGAGATAAGGTATATGATATGCATGTCGTTGGAAAGCTGGCAAAAAATCAATAACTTTTCATTTAGGAATCGTGTGATTTCGATGAACGGAGTCAACTGAATTATCTTTAGTTTTAGTATTATTATTAAAATGATTATTATTGTTACGATCATCATTATCGTTATCGTTATCGTCGTTATTATTGTCATTATTATTATTATCTAATAATAATAATAATAATAATAATAATAATAATAATAATTATTATTATTATTATTATTATTATTATTATTATTATTATTATTATTATCATTATCATTATTAATATAAGTATTATCATTAAAAATTGTTATTGTTATTACTATCGTTATTATCATTAAGGTTATTATTAATATTATCAATATTATTATTATTATTATTATTATTAGTATTATTATTATTAAAATAATTAATATTTTCATCAAAACTACCATTATATTATTTTTATCGTTATCTTTATTATTAAAAGTATCATTAATATTAAAACTATTATTTTTATTAAAATTATCATTTTTAATAGAAATATCATTGTTATTATAAAATATCATTATTATTATCATATTAGTATTATTATTATTAAAAATTATCATTTTGAATAGAATTATTATTTTATAAAATATTGTTATTACAGTCAATATTAAAAAGTAACGTTATTATTAAAATTATCATGATTAGAATTATCATTTTATCATAATTAATATCATCGTTAGTAAATATAAATATTGTTATTATTATTATTAGTAGAATAGTAATAGTTATTATTATTACAAAATAATACAACTTTTATTATTATTATTATCAATATTATTTTATCAAATGATTAGGTGATAAAAAGATATTTTTACCACACGTTGTAAAGACCCGTCCTAAACCATAAGGACAAATACAATAACATATGAATACATTGCGAGGTATTTGACCTCTATATGATACATTTTACAAACATTGCATTCATTTTTAAAAGACAAACTTTCATCACATCGAAAGTTGACGGCATGCATACCATTTCATAATATATCCAACTATAAATGACTTAATAATAATCTTGATGAACTCAACGACTCAAATGCAACGTCTTTCGAAATATGCCATGAATGACTCCAAATAATATCCTTAAAATGAGCTAATGCACAGCGGGAGATTTCTTTAATACCTGAGAATAAACATGCTTTAAAGTGTCAACCAAAAGGTTGGTGAGTTCATTAGTTTATCGTAATCAATCATTTCCATAATTTTAATATACCACAAGATTTCCTTTATTCAATAATCATACACTCGCAAGTGTTTAAAAAATCATTCATATGGATTGAACACCTGGAAACCGATATTAACATAATGCATATAGAATATCCCCAAACAGAAATCCATCTGTATTAATAATTGAAGTACTAAAGCATACCATTTTCCAGTTTGGGGGGAGTTAGTGCCCGTAGATCTACCTTTAGGATTCGCGTCAATTAGGGTGTATGTTCCCTAATTCTTAGGTTACCAAGCTAAAGGGTGATATTCGATTCGATAATCCAACCATAGAATGTAATTTTGAGTATTTGTGTCTATTTCGTCAAACATTTATAAAAAACAGCGCATGTATTCTCAGTCCCAAAAATATATATTGCAAAAGCATTTAAAAATGGAGCAAATGAAACTCACCTAATGTATTTTGTAGTAAAAATACATATGACTATATTGAACAATGCAGGGTTGGCCTCAGATTCACGAACCTATATCATTTATATATATATTAACACACATAATTGTAATCAGACAAAATTTATATATTATTAGTGGTTTAACTGTTATTTTAATTATGTGTTTCATTAATAATCTACTTAATTATTTTTATTCATATTTATAATAAAAATATTAATATAGTGATGTTATACGTAGTAAATATAGTTTTATATAACTAATAGTTATTTGTTAAAATAATATTGATAATAATAAATAAAAAGTTGTTTTATTTTATAATAATAATAGTAATAATAATAATAATATCTATAATAATAATACTTTTAGTAATAATGATAATAATAATGTTATTAATAATAATAATAATACTTATAATGCTATTAATAATGATAATAATGGTAATAATAATTAAAACTATGTTAATAATACTACTAATGTTTATAAATGATACTAATACTAATATTTAATGAAAATAATAATAACATAATAAAAATGATAAGTTTAATCGTTCTCATAATACTATCGGTATTCCTAGTCTTTTATATACATATACTTCTATGCATTGTGTTAATATTTTTGTAACCTTTTATATCCATATGCTCATATAATTATGATAATAATCATAACATAATAAATTTCATTTTTATACATATATCATTATACTATTATTAAAGTTAGGGTTTATGATAATTTCAGTAACAATATTAATAACAATACTAATAGCAATAATAATAATACTAATGGTGATAATATTAATTAATTGTCCCCAGACAAAAAACACACAGTTTTAGAAAATTCCACTAACTTTATTTCTCCACCAATGAAATATCTTCTCTCTCCAGATCCACCAATGAAATATCTCCTTTCCTTTCTATTTATGGAAGTAGACAATTAATTTGGGACATCCCAAAATGGAATACTGGACAATAATTTAGGGACGGAGGTAGTATGATATTCATAATACTTAATAATAATAATGCTATTGATAATATTACTAATACTTACTAATAATAATAAAAATAATAACAACAATAACAATAATAATTATAATACCAATAATAATAATAATAATAATAATAATAATAATAATAATTTATAATAATAATCAATATTAATAAGGAAACTACCTCACAAAGAAAGAGTCCCAAAAAAATGGCTGCCCCTCCCCCAGGCTCGAACCCAAGATCTCCCGTATAACCAACAACACACTTAACCATAACACCAATTCAGTTTTTCTGATTTATAACCCAATCGAATTCCTTAAACCCATTTCCTGTTTTCACCTTCTTCTTCAAGAATAATTCGACAGAAAAACCAAATCATCATACTAGCCGGTTTACGATTTAAATTAGGATTCTAAAATGAATCCAGGAACAATTTGTGATTGATTGAATTTATCAGAGAAAAAGAAGGAAAGCAGTAGCAGCAGACTCTTCGAAGAACAAGATGTACCCAAAACTTTGATTTTAAATTTCAGACATTTATAGCTTATGATTACTTCATGGAATATATTTTAAATCATTTAAAGAACCTTCGGAACTCAACAATTGAACCAAAAACATCAACAAAATTTCGAATTTCATGAAAAACACTTCAGTTGACTTTTTGCTTTTTAAAGTATGACTTCGAAATTAGTGATCAATCAAAGGAATTAGGCGTTAAAAACTTACAGATAGTTCATGTACATGATTCCTAGCACCCTTGCATTCTTAGATTTTGAATATTGATTAGGAATTGAGCATTTTGATTCAAACCCGTCGTACAGAGGAACCAAACAGATTTCTTTTGTATTTTCAGTTTAATTCATAAAAAAATTGATGTTAATTATTGTGTAATTGATACTGAGAATGGGAGATTGATTTATTTAATCATCCAACATGATACGATTGGTGTTAATTGGTGACTCTGGCTCAACAGTTACTCACGAGAAGAACAGAAAAGAATAAAAAAATTAAGGTTGAAAGGGATGGAAAGCAGATCACGCGTTTATCTATCTGAGTATATTTCATATACAAATTATTCATAATTAATAAATGTATTAATATTAATATTAATAATAATAATAATAATAATAATAATAATAATAATAATAATAATAATAATAATAATAATAATACTAGAAATAATAATAATAATATCCAATTAATAAAACTGATATCAATAATAGTGATATTTACTAATAATAATAAAAATGAGAATCCTGAAAATATTAATAATTAATAATTTATTTATATCGTATTTAATTTATAGTTTCAATCTTTCTTATAATGATATTTATAAAAAAAATTCTTTACTTTGATAATCTACCTTATTAGAATTTTATTAATTACAATTATAACAGTAATAATAATATACTTACAACTAATATTTATATTAATAGTAATGATAATAATGAAAGTACTAATAATGTTATTATGACAATTATATTCTTAACTTGTTGTTACATATATTATTACTACAATTTGTTAATTATGTAATATATTTTGTATGATTTCACCCATTTAGATATTTACTATTTATTACAATATACATATAAAAATAATTATGCATATAATTCATATGCATATATTTTCGAATTACTTTATCTATAATTATGTTTTATTTATCAAATTTTATTATTTAAATAAGTATATTATATATATTGAAACAAATAGACTCAAAGTATACATTTAATACTTTGTTATTGTTGACAAATTATGTTCAAAAACATTTACATTTAATATACTTTCTATGATTAAATAAACAATTTTAACTAATCTTAAGTTATCTTTCATGACAATTAAATCACATAATAGTTCAATTTATAATATATAATTATTTACATATATAATTATTTATATATACATTTCTATCTACAATTAAAGGTTCGTGAATCGTCGGGTAAGTCGAATGGATAGTTAAGTGCATAAAATTAAGTCGAATGGATAGTTAAGTGCATTAAATTATTTTAATGTAAAACGTCGATTTACTTAACCTGTCGATATTCATCTTCTAATTTATCTACATTTCATAATTTCACTTTCACAATAATTAATATGGAAGCTAAACAGTTATCTTATCAAAAGTCACCAGAAAATTATTGTAAAATATACATTGAAAATTAAGCAGTAATCTCCACTAACTTTTGTCCAGTTACCGTTAATTTACACATTTGTTCTTACTTGTAAATCACTTTACCATTTATTTCGAATATCGTTAAAAGGGAAAGATTTCTCAAATCAACGTGGACCTCACAACCGAGACCTCTAATCATATCACAATGTATCTGATAATTCAATTATTTGATATTATCTTCTAATTCCACCGATAGATATATTGAAACAAATATGTTCATGTAAAGTATTATACGTTTAATACTTTGTTAACATTCTCAAGTTGTAATATATATACATATACATATTCATATTCAATTATATAATGGTTCGTGAATCGTCAAAATTTGGTCGAGGTTAAATGAATGTATGAACACAGTTTAAAATTCTTGAGATTCAACTTAACAAACTTTGCTTATCGTGTCGGAATAATATAAAGATAAAGTTTAAATTTGGTCAAAAATTTTTGGGTTGTCACACACGTAATATAATTACATTAATTATACATACTACTATATTTTTATAATATTAAGTGAACTTTATAAATTTTATTACTTAAGATATAAAAGTATATTTTTATCAGATATAAATTTTAACATAAATTTTTATTAATAAAAGAATTGTATTATTTACTCTAATAAAATCTGTTAAATATATAAAATGACCATATTTAAGTTATATAATAAACACATATAGATTTTAGAAAGTCATTTTGGATCAAACTGATTTTTGTTGACTTTTGCATATCGATCTCGAGAATTAGGATTGTGATATACTATGACTTGACCAAAATTGTTAGACAGATATTGACCATGATATAATATATATATATATATATATATATATATATATATATATATATATATATATATATATATATACTTAATATAGGTTCGTGAATCTGAGGCCAACCCTGCACTTGTTTAGTACCGTCATATGCTTAATTGCTACAAAATACAGTATTGTGAGTTTCATTACTCCCTTTTTATATATATTTTTGGGACTGAGAATACATGCGCTGCTTTTATAACTGTTTTACGAAATAGACACAAGTACTTGAAACTACATTCTATAGTTGAATTATTATACTGGATATCACCCTTTTAGCTTGGTAGCCTAAGAATTTGGGAACAGACCACCAAATTGACGCGAATCCTGAAGATAGATCTATGGACTTTGACACGTCCCACCCGGGTTACGGATGCTTTAGTTCTTTGATTTTATATACAGATGAGTGTACATGTATATTAGGGATACTCTAGATGCATTTGTTAATGTCGGTCACCATTGTGTTCACCATATGAATGATTTTTAATTCGCAGGTTATACGTACTATTTTGTACTCGGGTTACGTGTACAATTATATATCTGAAATCTTGTGGTCTATTAAAATGATGGAAATGAATGTTTATGATAACTAATGAACTCACCAACCTTTTGGTTGACACTTGAAAGCATGTTTATTCTCAGGTTAGAAAGAAATCTTTCGCTGTGCATTTGCTCATTTTAGAGATATTACTGGGAGTCATTCATGGCATATTTCAAAAGACGTTACATTCGAGTCGTTGAGTTCAACAAGATTATTATTAAGTCATTTATAGTTTGGATATATTATGGAATGGTATGCATGCCTGTCAACTTTTGAGGATATGAAAGTTTGTCTTTTAAAAACGAATGCAATGTTTGTAAAATGTGTCATTTAGAGGTCAAATACCTCGCAATGTATCCATATGTTATTATATTCGTCCTTATGGATTAGGACGGGTCGTCTCATGTGGTATCAGAGCGGTGGTCTTAGCGAACCAGGTCTTGCATTAGTATGTCTAACTGATAGTTATTAAGATGCATTAGTGAGTCTATATACCTATGCATATGACCGCACTAATGGATTAGACATCACCAACAATTTAATACACATATATACCTATGCATATGACCGCACACATACCACATCTAGCTCGATACTTGTCGCACATCCTTGCTTGACTTGACTTGCAACCGTAATAGTGGTCGCGACACTATTACGCTCACATGCCGTGCCATGCTCAAACGTATCACAACCATCTTGTTCCATGTTCAAAATAATAACACGCGATTAGTAACATCATAATATAGCATAGTTAGTCCACCTATGCATCAAAGAACTAATCAAACCCCGAACCAACCCGTAGTCCTACAAGTCCCGCATATAATTCCACAACACAAAAGTCTAAGTCTAGGCGCCTATCTCAAGTCACCTAAATCCCTTAGACCATGCTCTGATACCACTTGTAACAACCCAACCCGTAATCCATACGATAATTTTTTTTTTATAATACACATTTACGCGCCAATTAAATACGTAAACCATTCCATTAAACGTACAACAATTCAAGTGTTTGCAAAAGGCACAAAGGCCACTAATTAAGTTAATACAAGTTCGACCCACTACGATTGATAGTTTACAATCCAAACGACACTTCGAGCATGGTTTGGGACTAAACTACCCAAAACGTTAGGCCAACATCAAAACTCCAACAAAGCATCATCACGGGACACCTAATGTCCGATAACCCCCTTGCCCTTAACTGCGCCTGCATCTAAAAAGATAAACAACGATAGGGTAAGCTAACGCTTAGTGAATGCAATAATTATACACATACATATATAACCTACTTACATGCAATCACATACACAATTACCTCATACACGCTAGCAATTTAAAAGACATACCAACGCAAGGCATAACGCTAAATCTCCAAGACCACAAGCTAGCACAACGATAACATATATAACTCGAATAATGTGAAAACACCACACAGCGAAACACATAGCCACGGTTAACCAATAGTACAAGGAATGGTACTTCAAATTTCCCATTGGTGTTCCCAACAACCGTTAGTGCACAACAAATTATGACACTAACCCCGGAGTGGTATCGATCGCCCGAACTTTAAACCCACCCGTCACGTGTAATGTGGTATCGAACGCCCGAACTTTAAACCCACACTACATGCCCACACACATATATGACATGGCATCGAACGTTCGAACTTAAACCCATATCACATATTGACCCGATGTGGTATCGACCGCTCGAACTTAAACCCACATCGAATCTCGTACAAGTAAATACATTATATACACATATGCATAATCATTCCACTCACCTCAAGTCTCTTGTGAAAGCTAACCGAGCTTGCAACCCTTCAATGTAACGTACCTATTACATTATGTATTTATTAACATACAATCTAGTTGAATTAAATGCCAACTTCTAACCCTTGTGCATTTAATGACTCGATTGCATTAAATGACTCAACTACACCAAAACCGCCCATTAATGGCCACGCCTCGTCATAGATCACTTAAGGCTAGTGATTAGGGTCTATTAACATCAACTAACATAAGCTTGGTGTATTTCATAACCATTTCACCCGATTAGGTCAACTAGTGCTCTTTTGACTCTTTGACTCACAAACCAAGTCAAACTTACACATTAAAATTTCTTTCATCCTTTTAAAAGTGCATTAATGACTAACAACATCATTTAGCACTTACAACCTCAAATCACAAGACCAAACCCTAGATAATAGCTATTTAGGGTTTCCTTTCAACAATCCAACCCAAAACCCACCCATTTAACCCTCAAATGGGTCACACTAGTTCCATATGAACCAAAACCCTAGTTTAAACTAATTAAAACTCAAGACTTAGAGTTAGAACTTACCAAGACTATGAACGTATAGCTAGAGATACGATGAACAACCTTAATTCTTGCTCCTAGGGTTGATTCACAACTCTTCACCTTCAAATCTCAAGATTAAACTTAGTGGGTTTTATGTTTTGGGAGGAATATGTGAAAGAAAATGGAAAAGAAATGAGAAATGGAGGATAAGTGGCTGAGATTAAAGGCTCCAATCTGATCTATACGCAAAAATACCAAATTACCCCTAAAGCCCTATTTAAATCGGGCTGAAATTGGAGTCAGAACTGCAGAGGTACCGCGGCGCGGCTTCTTTGTCGCGGCGCGACATAAAGAAGGAAAAATGACCCTTCTTAACTCAAGTTCTGATCTGAATTTGCTTTGTTTGTCGCGTCGCGGTCCCTTTCCTCGTGGCGCGGAATTGGCCTAATCCTGATCACTTCGACAATTTAACATAAATCAAAGGTTCAAACAAGTAGCACACCACATTCACCCTTCCTATGCACGTCTAAACTTTAACCTTAAGTCTCACATGACTCAACGCCATCACGTCGCATTCATATACGCGTACACGCACGCATTCGAATATACCCATATATATACACACATATACATATATGCACTTACACCTAACTAACACTTGAGTTCATTTAATCACATAACGAATAAGTTATAGGCATACTATTGATTAAGTACGTACCTTTAGATGCGCACAGGAAAACGGGGTGTTACAACTCTCCCCTACTTATATCGGAGCGCGTCCTCGCGATCCAAGCCGCATGACACGAGGGAAGATAAACCAACACAAATTCTTCGGGCTCCCAAGTAAACTCGGAACCTTTACTACGACGCCATTGGACCTTAAAGGTCATCACCTCCTTGTTACGCAATATTTTAACCTTCTCATCGAGTATAGCAATCGGCTCTTCAACGTATTCTAACTTGTTGTTTAGCTCAATTTCGTCTAAAGGCATCCATGAAGAATCATCCGCAAGACACTTACGGAGGTGTGAAACATGAAATGTGTTATGGATCTCTGCAAGTTCTTCGGGTAATTCCAAACAATACGCGACTTCACCAACGCGAGCTAAAACCTTAAACGGCCCAATAAACCGAGGAGCTAACTTTCCTCATTTCCGAAACCGAATAATACCCTTCCATGGCGAAACCTTGAACATCACCATATCACCTTCTTTGAATTCGATCAAACGTCTACGCTTATCGGCATAAGACTTTTGCCTATCTTGCGCCTTTTTCAATTGTTCCCGAATCATAACGATTTTATCATTTGTCTCTAATACCAAGTCGGAGCTCCCGACTTCCCTTTGTCCCACTTCTCCCCAACAAATCGGGGTTCGAAACCTTCTACCATACAACATCTCATACGGTTGCATTCCAATACTAGAGTGAAAACTATTATTATACGAGAATTCCACCAAAGGTAAATGTTCATCCCAACTACCACCGAAGTCAATGATACACGCACGTAACATATCCTCCAACGTTTGATTCGTACGTTCGGTTTGACCGTTCATTTGAGGATGGTACGCCGTACTCATATTTACCCTCGTACCCATGTCTTCATGAAACTTCTTCCAAAATCGAGAAGTAAAACGCGTGTCCCGATCCGAAACAATAGACGCGGGAACACCATGTCTCGATATAACCTCTTTAATGAACATCTTCGCGAGTGCCTCCGATGATATTGCTTCTTTAATAGGAAGAATCAACGCACTCTTCGTCAATCTATCGACAATCACCCAAATAGTGTCAACTTGGGTTCTTGCCGTTTTCGGCAACTTGGTAATAAAATCCATGGTAATATGCTCCCACTTCCACATCGGAATTTCTAGCGGTTGCAACTTACCATACAGCTTTTGGTGTTCGGCTTTAACTTGCAAACACGTGACGCATTGCTCAACATACTTAACAACGTCGCGTTTCATGCCCGGCCACCAATAATCTTTCTTCAAATCATGGTACATCTTTGTCGCACCCGGATGTATGGAATACTTAGACTTATGCGCCTCATCAAGAAGCACCTTTCGGAATTCACCCATCCTAGGCACCCACACTCTTTCTTGAAAAGACAATAAACCACGCGAACCCATCGTAATGAATTCCTATTGCCCCATAATTCGTTCCGCATGTTTGTTGTGAACGTAAGCCTCTATTTGAATCACACCAAGTTTTTCAAGAAAATCGTTAGTAATAATCATACGTAACAATCTCAATCGTAACGCCGGGTGGTGACTCTTTCGGCTTAACGCATCCGCGACCACATTCGCTTTTCCCGGATGATAAAGTATCTCACAATCATAATCCTTCACCACATCCATCCATCTACATTGGCGATAATTCAAATCCCGTGGATCAAAAAGATGTTTCAAACTCTTGTGATCCGAATAAATCGTACACTTGACACCATACAAGTAATGGCGCCAAATTTTCAAAGCATGGACCACCGCCGCTAATTCGAGATCATGAGTAGGGTATCTCTTTTCATGTTCCTTTAATTGGCGAGAGGCGTAAGCGATGACTTTACCTCGTTGCATTAGAACACACCCAAGCCCATTCAAAGAAGCATCACAATAGACCGTCATATCATCTACACCTTCCGGCAATACTAAGACTGGAGCTTTACATAATTTCTCTTTCAACAATTGAAAAGCGATTTCTTGCTCGTTCTCCCAATTGAATCTCGTATTCTTCCTAGTCAACTTAGTTAATGGCGAAGCAATCTTGGAAAAGTCTTGGATAAACCGACGATAATAACAGGCCAATCTGAGAAAACTTCGGATTTCCGTAGGCGTAGTCGGTTGTCCCCAATCCTTCACCGTCTCTATCTTCCCTGGATCCACTTGAATACCATCATTGTTCACAATATGGCCAAGGAATTGAACCTCCCTTAGCCAAAATTCACATTTTGAGAATTTAGCATACAACTTCTCTTTTCTCAACGTCTTCAATACTTCGCGCAAATGGTGTTAATGTTCCGTCATGCTCTTAGAATAGACAAGAATATCGTCAATGAACACAATTACCGACTTGTCCAGCATAGGTTGGCACACTCGGTTCATAAGATCCATGAATGTCGCCGGTGCATTCGTAAGACCAAAAGGCATAACCACAAATTCAAAATGCCCGTAACGCGTTCGAAAGGCCGTTTTCTCAATATCTTCCTCACGGACCCGCATTTGGTGATAGCCGGACCGTAGGTCAATTTTTGAGAAATACGTCGCACCTTGGAGCTGGTCAAACAAATCGTCAATCCTAGGCAATGGATAACGATTCTTGATCGTCACTTTATTCAACTCCCGATAATCAATGCACATACGCATACTTCCATCCTTCTTTTTCACGAATAAAACCGGAGCACCCCATGGCGAAGCACTCGGTCGAATAAAACCCTTCTCAAGTAACTCTTGAATTTGATTCAACAATTCTTGCATTTCCGTAGGTGCTAAACGATAAGGAGTTTTAGCAATGGGAGTAGCTCCCGGAACCAACTCAATGCGAAATTCGACTTGTCTTTCCGCCGGAACACCCGGTAACTCATCCGGAAAAACATCTTCAAACTTGCTTACCACTGGAATTTCACGAATGGGTGGTGGCTCATCACAAGTATCAACAACGTGGGCAAGAAAATCCATGCCACCACTAACAAGGAAACGATGTGCCCGTGCAAAAGTGCATACCGGTACAAGTCTTCTACGTTTATCACCATGAATAATTAACTCTCCCCCACTTGGGGTCTTCACACGAATAGATTTTTCATGGCACACAATATCGGCTCTATTATGATCGAGCCAATCCATACCAACCACGATATCAAAATCACCCAACGTCATCGGAATGAGATCAATATTAAAGTTCTCGGAACCAAACATAACATTACAATTTTAACACACATCAACTACTAGCACCATCTTGCCATCCGCTATTTCGACTTCTATCGGACGACTTAACTTAGCTAACGGTTTATTAAGTTTAGGCACAAATTTTGGAGACACAAACGATAAATTTGCACCGCTATCAAATAGAATCATTGCGGGATTAGAGTTAACCATGAAAGTACCTGAAACGACTTCATTGGATTGCTTGGCTTCGTCATGGGTCATCAAATAATTACGTCACCTAGCCGACCCTGCCGCCTTCTCCATTCTCTTAACTTGATCATTTCGGAGTTCGGGGCACTCCGACTTTCGGTGCCCTTCTTGTTGACAATTGAAACATGTGATCACATTAGTACGCGGTTTTGGGCAATCACGAGAGTAGTGATCTTTTTGCCCATAATTGAAACAAGTGACCATGTGACCACTAGAAGCACCCTTCTTCACGCTACCGACACTTTCGGATGCTCCCTTACCCTTCTTGTTCGAAAAATTAGAAGCTTCAAACTTTCGTTTACTTGGCGCATAACTAACCGGACTCGGAGCTTGTACTTCAAACCCCTTTGCCACCGCCAAAAGCTTAGCAAATGTCTCAACATGACCAATACTAATTTTACCCTTCAAATCATCCCTAAGGGTCGCATGAAAGTCTTCCATTAACAATTGATCATTCCCCACATACTCGGGGAAAAAACGCGCCTTAGCGAGAAAGTTGGTTTTAAGAGTGTTTAGGTCCAAAGACCGTTGACGCATGTTCCTTAACTCGTTGCGCAATTTGGAAAGATCCGCTTGCGTACGATATTCAAGGAAAAACTCCTTCTTGAAATCCGCCCAAGATAACCCCACAAAAGCCGCATCACCCACCATATCAATCTTGCCATCGAGCCAATCTTTAGCATGGCCCCTTAACAAACTAGTAGCAAGCCTAGTTTTCTTTTCGAGAGGGCACTCGGTCATGCGAAAACAACCTTCAACATCGAAAATCCAAGCCGCACTCTTCATGGGGTCGGGATCCCCGTGAAAGTGAGGAGGCTTAGTCGCCAAGAAGTTCTTGTAGCTAAACTCCAACTCGCCCACATTTTGAGATCTAGGATACCTCCTTTCAACTTCTTCTTTAACGGCATTAGTCATCCGTTCTTGAATCATATCGACAATTTGTTTCGAAACCGACTCTTCAAATATTTGTTTAACCCTTCGTGAGAAAACCGAAACATAGTTTTCTAAAGCGGTCTCAATCTTAGTAGTCATCTCATCTTCCTCCACATGAGAGGGACCACCATTGCCATTCGTATTCGTTCCGTTTTTCATCTTCATTCTAAAGATTAAAAATGGATTAGACATCACCAACAATTTAATACACATATATACCTATGCATATAACCGCACATACACCACATCTAGCTCGATACTTGTCGCACATCCTTGCTTGACTTGACTTGCAACCGTAATAGTGGTCACGACTCACTATTACGCTCACATGTCGTGCCATGCTCAAACGTATCACAACCATCTTGTTCGATGTTCAAAACAATAACACACGATTAGTAACATCATAATATAGCATAGTTAGTCCACCTATGCATCAAAGAACTAATCAAACCCCGCACTGACCCGTAGTCCTACAAGTCCCGCATATAATTCCACAACACAAAAGTCTAAGTCTAGGCGCCTATCTCAAATCACCTAAATCCCTTAGACCATGCTCTGATACCACTTGTAACAACCCAACCCGTAATCCATACGATAATTTTTTTTATAATACACATTTACGCGCCAATTAAATACGTAAACCATTCCATTAAACGTACAACAATTCAAGTGTTTGCAAAAGGCACAAAGGCCACTAATTAAGTTAATACAAGTTCGACCCACTACGATTGATAGTTTACAATCCAAACGATACTTCGAGCATGGTTTGGGAATAAACTACCCAAAACGTTAGGCCAACATCAAAACTCCAACAAAGCATCATCACGGGACACCTAATGTCCGATAACCCCTTTGCCCTTAACTGCGCCTGCATCTAAAAAGATAAACAACGAGAGGGTAAGCTAACGCTTAGTGAATGCAATAATTATACACATACATATATAACCTACTTACATGCAATCACATACACAATTACCTCATACACGCTAGCAATTTAAAAGACATACCAATGCAAGGCATAACGCTAAATCTCCAAGACCACAAGCTAGCACAACGATAACATATATAACTCGAATAATGTGAAAACACCACACAGCGAAACACATAGCCATGGTTAACCAATAGCACAAGGAATGGTACTTCAAATTTTCCATTGGTGTTCCCAACAACCGTTAGTGCACAACAAATTATGACACTAACCCCAGAGTGGTATCGATCGCCCAAACTTTAAACCCACCCTTCACGTGTAATGTGGTATCGAACGCCTGAACTTTAAACCCACACTACATGCCCACACACATATATGACATGGCATCGAACGCCCAAACTTAAACCCATATCACATATTGACCCGATGTGGTATCGACCGCCTGAACTTAAACCCACATCGAATCTCGTACAAGTAAATACATTATATACACATATGCATAATCATTCCACTCACCTAATGTCTCTTGTGAAAGCTAACCGAGCTTGCAACCCTTCAATGTAACGTACCTATTACATTATGCATTTATTAACATACAATCTAGTTGAATTAAATGCCAACTTCTAACCCTTGAGCATTTAATGACTCGATTGAATTAAATGACTTAACTACACCAAAACCGCCCATTAATGGCCACGCTTCATCATAGATCACTTAAGGCTAGTGATTAGGGTCTATTAACATCAACTAACATAAGCTTGGTGTATTTCATAACCATTTCACCCGATTAGGTCAACTAGTGCTCTTTTGACTCTTTGACTCACAAACCAAGTCAAACTTACACATTAAAATTTCTTTCATCCTTTTAAAAGTGCATTAATGACTAACAACATCATTTAGCACTTACAACCTCAAATCACAAGACCAAACCCTAGATAATAGCTATTTAGGGTTTCCTTTCAATAATCCAACCCAAAACCCACCCATTTAACCCTCAAATGGGTCACACTAGTTCCATATGAACCAAACCCTAGTTTAAACTAATTAAAACTCATGACTTAGAGTTAGAACTTACCAAGACTATGAACGTATAGCTAGAGATACGATGAACAACTTTAATTCTTGCTCCTAGGGTTGATTTTTCAACTCTTCACCTTCAAATCTCAAGATTAAACTTAGTGGGTTTTATGTTTTGGGAGGAATATGTGAAAGAAAATGGAAAAGAAATGAGAAATGGAGGATAAGTGGCTGAGATTAAAGGCTCCAATCTGATCTATACGCAAAAAGACCAAATTACCCCTAAAGCCCTATTAAAATCGGGCTGAAATTGGAGTCAGAACTGCAGAGGTGCCGCGGCGCGGATCCTTTGTCGCGACGCTACATAAAGAAGGAAAAATGACCCTTCTTAACTCAAGTTCTGATCTGGATTTGCTTTGTTTGTCGCGTCGCGGCCCCTTTCCTCGCGGCACGGCATTGGCCTAATCCTGATCACTTCGACAATTTAACATAAATCAAAGGATCAACCAACTATCACACCACATTCACCCTTCCTATGCACGTCTAAACTTCAAACTTAAGTCTCACATGACTCAACGCCATCACGTCGCATTCATATACGCGTACACGCACGCATTCGAATATACCCATATATATACACACATATACATATATGCACTTACACCTAACTAACACTTGAGTTCATTTAATCACATAACGAATAAGTTATAGGCGTACTATTGATTAAGTACGTACCTTTAGACGTGCACGGGAAAACGGGGTGTTACATTGGGGAAACATTCTACGGCGATTATGTAATTTCTAAAGTTTAGAGATTATCTATCCTAGCCTTAACCATAAATCAGATGAGTGGATAGAAGATAGGGTAGAAACCCTGACTGGAATAGTGCGTGATTTACAAGCGAGACTTACACAAACAGCACCAGCAACATCTACAACATCACAAGCTCCGTCCGATCCATAATCACCGCGAACATCATCACCAATCAACAACGAGTATATTGTATCAACGAGTTATGAAGTATTAACTCATTCCCTCTGAAGAATTTATATGTATATCTTATATATATAAAAATTTCGAAAACATAATAAATCTTTTTGTACTAAGCTATTACGTGTGAATCTTAACTACTCGGTTAATTCATATTACTAATATGCTATGATGTACATCCTTCGTCAGCGACTTAACCATCGTTAACTACAATCTCTGTTTCAACTCAGTGAATTCTATTTCATAATAAACCAAGTATATTATTCAAATACATGTTTGGTTTTACAATTTTTCATTCTCGATATACTCGAAAATTTTCTAGAAAACATCATTCGTACCTTGCGAAATTCACAAGAATTCCACAAGCACCAACTTTATCCACCGAGGAAATATCAATGAAAATGAACAATGAGGTATTGATTACATTAGTAAAATACTCCGTAGAATTTTATAATCTTTAATGTTTTAGAGATTATTCATTTCTAATTCCAGCCAGAAATCAATTGAGTTTAATTTAATATTAACTCATTAAATCTGTATTACATATGAAGAAAATATACATTTATTTTCATAAGACTGTAATAAAATTCTCTTGTACAAAGTATTAACTTGTGAAACTTTTAACGGGTAGGTAATACCTGAGAGATATATAAATTCACAATTAATATGTTACATTCTTCGATTCTGATTCAGCAAATCATCAACTATACTCACTATTTTCACAATGATATATATTCTTTCATAGAAGTCAGAACAATCATTTTCATTCAGATTCAGTTACATATTCTGATTTTAATAAGATCAGAATCCAATTCAAGATTTAACAAAAGACATCATTCTTAGATTCCTACATCTTTCAAAGCTATACTTTGACTTCAAAACTGTGCTAGAACATCATTTCTATTCATAGAACCCAGAAAAAAATATTTATATCATTCAAAATCCTATAACATCATATATACATTAACGATTATAATCTGTGTTCAAACCCCTCAAAATTCCCGAAGACACTTCAAATAATGAACAATCGAGATGATGATCCAACCACATATTACCCACAGTCTTGCACCTGAAAAACTCTCGAAACTAAAATCATAGTTTAACACGTATCCGTGTCAGACCCTTTGGCATTTATTAGCAAAAATAACTTTTCAATCCTTTTTCAAATTAGCCAGCTTTGTCACAGCTCCAGCAAGTCAACTTTGATTTATCAGTTGAAACAGTCTTATTATAACCTCGATATATACGTTGCCCTTTCGTCATCGTTACTGGAGAACCTTTTATATCTCACCACATTAGCAGTAAACTTACCAACAACTTCATTGATCTTTAAGCCTCTTCGGAAAATCACTATACCTATTCAATGGAAACCCTATCATGTACTCATCTGTATCTTGTAATGGTAGTTACCATACCAAAAAGCTTGAATCATTATTCTCGCATTTCGCAGCAATTCTACGCCAATAGTTATATATACATATAACGTCTATCTCCAAGACTTACAAACTTCGAATGTGAAGTTTCTGAAAAACACCCTAAACTGTGAACTAGTTCTCTGATTTTTGGAAAAATGCTGATGAAGCAGCAAAAACTGTAAACGATCTTAACAGTCGAAAGTTTGATGATAAAGAATAGTGGGTTGGCAAAGCTTAGAAAAAGAGAAGGTTTGGTACTGGAAAACGGATTGAAGAAACTATGAAGGAGGCTGTGGACAAATCACAAAGACTAAACCTGCCTTCAAAGAATTCAAATGATTAAATATCTGCTGAAGTCATTAACGAATACCTTGCTCATGACTCTAAACCCTTGCGAACAATATTCTTCATCATCCTCTGATATTATAAATTCTAAGATATCATCATATCTTTCATTATAAATATCTTCGATGTTCCTGAAGATATCTTCATACCGATTGTTATCCGAAATCATTTGCCTCTTCGCGCTATCTGTGTTACATCATAAAAGAAACTATTTTAGTTTCTAAATTTTAAAACCTTCGAGTATAAAATATGAATGTTTGAAGTAGTGTTGGGAACTGAAGCATGAGTTAGTATAATATAATGACACTTGATCAACGTGATTATATTACAGTAAGTCATGCTGAGTTTCTAAATGGAACATGATGATTTACAGACCATAACGTCATCATGCATCATGTTACATAACTCTTTCATTCTATTTAACTTCTAAAATATCAAGAAAATATTTTCTTGATGATTCGTTCTTTTTCGGATATTCTGGTAATTTGACAAATCAAATTATGCTACTACCTTCCCTTTCTACTTGTATATTATGATGATTCGAAACTCCATACCTATGAATTCTGGACCGTAACTTGCGAAAAGAAAACAAAAGCATGAAGCTCCTAAATAGAAAGGGGAGTAAAAATCGCAGCAAATAGAAAAGATCATTAACTATAGATGTTAATAATTATGGAAAGACAAATGCAAGGAAGGATTATGAAAACCACTACCCCAAGAGCGAAGTAGAAGTAAATATACTCCTCCGGTGGGAGTTGAAATAAGAGGATGATTGTTGTGATAGTTAGAATAAGATCAAGGATCAGAACTGGATGAGCATATTGACGAATATGTTGGAAGTATGAATTGGGAGAGAAAGAATAGAAGGTGTGAGCTGTGGAAATAAGGAAACGAAGTGAGTGGATTTATAGTGAGATATTCGAGAGAACAATCGAGATAGATTATCGCATTTAACCAAGAGGATCCTAATTTCCATAATTTCTGAAGAATCAAATATTATCTAAATCCATTGAACTCCGAAAATCAACCGTAACTACGTCACTAGTTAAAACTAACCTACAGTTACTCGTTTCACTCTTTTGTGATAACTTCACTCGTACTCTTCACAAAATCGAATTGTTTTATCTATATTACTCAATGATGATGAAACTATATTTTTCAGCTCATATGCGTCATGAAAACATACTTATTGTCGCCATGACCATTCTAATCAAATTTCGAGGACGAAATTTCTTTAACGGGTAGGTACTGTGACAACCCAGAAATTTCCGACCAAATTTAAACTTTATCTTTATATTACTCATACACGATAAGCAAAGTTTGTTAATTTGAATTTCAAAAATTTTAAACTGTGTTCATACATTCATTTGACCTCGACCAAATTCCGACGATTCATGAACCATTATAAAAATGAATATGATTATATATGTATATATCTATATGTATATATTATAACTTGAAAACGTTAACAAAGTATTAGATGTATAATACTTTACATGAGCGTATTTGTTTCAATATATTTATCGACGGAATTAGAAGATAATGTCAAATGATTGAGTTATCCGTTACATTATGATATTATTATAAGTCTTTGGGGTAAGGTCCACATTGATTTGAGAAATCGTTTCTTTTTAACGGTATTTGGAATAATTGGTAAAGTGATGTACATATAAGAACAAAGCGTCTAATTAGAAAAAAGTTAGTGGAAGACTAAATTTCATAATAATCAATTAATTTAGTTTCTGATGTACGAAAATGTTTCTCGATATAATAGAACTCGATTATTAAAATGTCTTTGTTTAAATAACGTGAGTTGGAATATTAGTTGTTAAATATATAAATAACTTGCAACATGTAATTAAAAACGTGTTTATATATATTTCAATTTATTTAATAAACGATATTAATATTCGATTATTGACTCGATAGATATTTAAATAAGTTAATTAGAACATTTGAGGAGTTAGAGTAAACGCTAGTACATAAATGATTCTTATCAAATTATGAAAACGATTTTAAACTCCGAAATATATTTAGTTTTGAAAACTAAATATTATATTTATATAATATATATATTTTACAAAGTGATAAAATATAATATTAACTTAGTCATAAAACGTTTTGATTTAAAAATCATATTTTTTAATATATTTTAATAATTAACAAGAACATGATTTATAGAAGCAAATGATCAAAACACTCAAATGTATAAATTATATTTCGGGCAGTTTAGTTTTTCGATGATTAAGTCTAATTATGGATAAAGGTACACGTCGTGAAACGTAAAGTGCTAGTTTTCTAAGCGTACGAAACGTCTTTCGAAAAACCAAAACCAGGACATTAGTCGAGTGACAACGTACAAGTTATTGGAACAAAAATTACAGGTCAACTATGCACGTGAATATAATATAATATATAATTAATTCTATGAAATAAATATATATTTATTATTAATGTTATTATTTGAGTGTCGGCAGATGAATTATAATGTGAATTAGCTGCCAGGTGTTCTCATGCGATCGCATGAGCATCACACCCAAATCTCATGCGATCGCATGGAGTGTGATTTCAGGAATTGTCTATAAAAGCGAACTCGTTCACTGAATTGCACACACACATATCAATATCCATCTATATTACTCCGTATTATATTTATAATTTATATTATTATTATTATTACTAATATTATTAAGATTATTATTATTATTAGTATTAATCTTATTATTATTATTATTAGTATTATTATTAGTATTAAAACATAAAATACTACGACGAGGTTCTGTTTGAGTGTTTTCAAAATGGATTTTTCGAGTAGGATAGAGCTAAGGAAATTATGGGTTATAACTATGGAAGTTATGGGTATGGTTCAGGGAATAGCTCGTGAGGTCAACCTAGTGTTTTTCATCTCCGTTACGTCTACGTACTTTCCTGCAATATTGAATCTCAATATTGATACGTGAGCACTCGTATCTTAACTTTTATATATTAATAGTGTATCCCTGACTAGTGCTCGAGTATAAATGATTATGCATGCTTGTATGCTTATTATTGTCGTTATATACTGTATGATATATCATGAATTAAATACATATGCTTTTGAGATAAGGTATATGATATGTATGTCGTTGGAAAGCAGGCAAAAAATCAATAACTTTTCATTTAGGAATCGTGTGATTTCGATGAACGGATTAAAAGTCATAGTCAACTGAATTATCTTTAATTTTAGTATTATTATTAAAATGATTATTATTATTATTACGATCGTCGTTATCGTTATCGTTATCGTCGTTGATAATGCTAAAAACGAACATATATTTCATAGCATTATTCCTCAAGAAAGACAAGCTTTTAGTTGCAATTGTTCTATTTAAAAGTGATATTCGTTTAAATAATAAAAGGTGAAGACAAAAGACAGATTCGACGAATTGAAGACGCAAACGACCAAAAAGCTCAAAAGTACAAAAGACAATCAAAGAGGTTCCAATTATTGATAAGAAACGTCTCGAAATTACAAGAGTACAAGATTCAAAACGCAAAGTACAAAATATAAAATTGTACGCAAGGACGTTCGAAAATTCGGAACCGGGACATGAGTCAACTCTCAACGCTCGACGCAACGGACTAAAAATTACAAATCAACTATGCACATAAATATAATATAATATTTAAATAATTCTTATAATTATTTAATATATTATATATATTTATAAATCCGTCGGCAAGAAAGACTCCAAACTGATATGAGCTGTAATTTCAAACTCCGCGACTCGCGGAGTTTGAAGGCAAAAATGCCGCGAGTCGCGGAGCCCCAAAAGTCAAAAATCCCTATAAAAGCAACCGAATTCTGATCGCAAATCATCATCTTTTTTCTTCTTCTCCTCATACGTAAAATATATATATATATTTATAATTTATATTTTAATTTTAATTATAATTCTAATAATAAGGGTATGTTAGCGAATGTTGTAAGGGTGTAAGTCGAAATTCTGTCCGTGTAACGATACGCTATTTTTAATCATTGTAAGTTATGTTCAACCTTTTTATATTAATGTCTCGTAGCTAAGTTATTATTATGCTTATTTAAAACGAAGTAATCATGATGTTGGGCTAATTACTAAAATTGGGTAATTGGGCTTTGTACCATAATTAGGGTTTGGACAAAAGAACGACACTTGTGGAAATTAGACTATGAGCTATTAATGGGCTTTATATTTGTTTAACTAAATGATAGTTTGTTAATGTTAATATAAAGATTTACAATTGGGCATCCCTATAAATTACCATATACACTCAATCGGACACGATGGGCGGGGTATTTATATGTACGAATAATCGTTCATTTAACCGGACACGGGAATGGATTAATAGCCACTAGAATAATTAAAACAGGGGTGAAATTATGTACAAAGGACACTTGGTATAATTGATAACAAAATATTAAAACCTTGGGTTACATTCAGTCGACAACCTGGTGTAATTATTAAACAAAGTATTAAAATCTTGTTACAGTTTAAATCCCCAATTAGTTGGAATATTTAACTTCGGGTATAAGAATAATTTGACGAGGACACTTGCACTTTATATTTATGACTGATGGACTGTTATGGACAAAAACCAGACGGACATATTAAATAATCCAGGACAAAGGACAATTAACCCATGGGCATAAAACTAAAATCAACACGTCAAACATCATGATTACGGAAGTTTAAATAAGCATAATTCTTTTATTTCATATTTAATTTCCTTTATTTTATATTTAATTGCACTTCTAATTATCGCACTTTTATTTATTGTTATTTAATTGCACTTTTAATTATCGTCCTTTTTAATTATCGCAAGTTTATTTTATCGCACTTTTATTATTCGCAATTTCATTATCGTTATTAACTTTACGCTTAAAATTAAGTCTTGTATTTATTTATTATTTTACATTTGGTTTTAACTGCGACTAAAGTTTTAAAATCGACAAACCGGAAATTAAACGGTAAAAACCCCCCTTTATAATAATAATATTACTTATATATATGTTTGTATTTTTATAAAAGTAAACTAATATAGCGTTGAGCTTTGTTTAAAAAACATTCCCTGTGGAACGAACCGGACTTACTAAAAACTACACTACTGTACGATTAGGTACACTGCCTATAAGTGTTGTAGCAAGGTTTAAGTATATCCATTCTATAAATAAATAAATATCTTGTGTAAAATTGTATCGTATTTAATAGTATTTCCTGCAAAAATTTAATAGTATTTTATACCCCTTAGCTTTGACATCAAGTGTTTTTGGCGCCGCTGCCGGGGAGTCTCTTAAAAGCCGGAAGCGCAACGCTACATAAAAAAAAAAAAAAAAAAAATTTTGTATTTTTAAGATTTTGTTAAATATTTAAGTTTTATAAAGTTTCTTTATTTTTATATAAGTTTTATTTAAGTATTTTGTTTTTATTTAAAAACATATAAAAAAAATATATAATTCTAGTTTTAAGATTTTTATTATTAAAATTATAAAATATTTCTATTTTAGTTTTTAGATATAAGTTTTTATTATATAAATACTTTTATTAAAACAGAAAATTAAAAACAGAAATTAAAAATATAAAAAAAAATAAATAAATAAAAACGCGTAAATTTCCTGTTCCAGGGTTGAATTTTGAAACCCCGCGACTCGCGGGGTTTGATGTTTGAAATACCGCGACTCGCGGAGCTTTTTCTGATACGCCTGCCAGAAGCCCTAATCAGGCATTAATTATGGAGTTATTATTATTATTATTTATTAATTAAAACCCTAATTATGTTTTTAGTTTTTAATTAGTTTTTAGTTATTATTATTATTTTGTATATTTTGTTTAAATTAGTTTAATTAAATTATAAAATTAATAGTTTTAATAAATAAATAATACAAAAATAATATTTTTATAAAAATTGTAATTTTTACAACTTTTTGTATATTTTTATATTTTGTCCCTTTTTAATCGTTTTAGCGTAACTTTTGTATATTTAGCTCATTTTTAGTTTTAAACTCAGTTTTTGCCATAATTATTTTTACTTCTAGATTTTTAGGCTTTGCCGTAGAATTCCTTAAGTGCGTTTTCTTTAGACTAAGATTTAGGTACTTTAGAATTTTGTGACGCCTTTTTAAGTTTTAGTTTCTTTTTAAGTTATTTCCATTTGGGATATAGTTTTTCCTGTAAGCTTTAATATTTTTAGACACCTTTTACCTATGTATCAATTATCATTCCAATTAGTAATCTCAATTTGCGATTATAATTTTAAGTTAGTTGTAGTAATAAGGTTAGGTTAGTCAAGTATTTTTAAGTTTTTATAAGTTTCTTTTATTTTTCCATCACCTTTTATTTTTCAACCATTTTTCTTTTTCAACCTTTTTCCGACGAACTCTTTTTCTTTCTTATTTCTCGCTATTCTAGTTTTAGGACATAGATTTTTATTCTACTTCTTATCTAAATTTCTTAAAATTACGAAAATTTATTTTAAGTGGTTAAATTAATAGACATCAAAATTTTCTGGTTCGTAGTAATAGTTGGATTTGTACGTGGACCGGGTTATTGGAGCCAAACAGTCCTCAATTATATTGAGACCAAACGAATCCTGCCCCTCTGCTGCATCTTTTGGCTATTCGAAACGTGGGCAAAATCAGAAAAGTCTATTAATTGGATAACTTATTATAATTTTTCTTTCCTTTTTAAAACTAATAGGATATTCAGTGAATGCACCGAGCAAGACATTCACCACCTTTTGTACGTTCACCACCTGTAACTAGATCGAGACATTTAGCAAATATTACCGCCGTTGATTTTTCTTTAGAATCATCATCCAGTCGACCAAGTACTTCAGTTCAAATTTCCGATAATCCATTTTTTGAACCCGACCTCACATTTGAGAATTCGGAGAATATTCAGGAACGGTTCGTAGATCCTGAACCATTAAACTTTCCTCCGGAACCACCAATCATTCAAACAGAGATTGTTGAGGAACGAACCATTAAATCAGAATCCTCTAGTGATTCCGATTCAACAAATTCAATTATGGAGAATCTGGAACCTTTAAGTATGGAAGACCGAATGAGAGCTAAACGCACTGGCCAAGGTCACGCAATTACTCATCCAGACATTAATGCGCCAGATTATGAAATCAAAGGACAAATTCTACACATGGTGACTAATCAATGCCAATTTAGTGGTGCGCCGAAGGAAGATCCAAATGAACATCTACGTACCTTTAATAGGATCTGCACACTATTTAAAATCCGAGAAGTGGAGGATGAACAGATATATCTCATGTTATTTCCCTGGACTTTAAAGGGAGAAGCCAAAGATTGGTTGGAATCGTTACCTGAAGGGGCGATCGATACATGGGATGTTTTAGTTGACAAATTTCTTAAACAATTCTTTCCTGCATCTAAAGCCGTAAGACTTTAAGCAGAAATTGTTACGTTCACACAGAAACCAAATGAAACTCTATATGAGGCATGGATTAGATATGGAAAGTTGTTAAGAGGATGTCCGCAACATGGTTTAGACACCTGTCAAATAGTACAAATATTCTACCAAGGATGCGACATCACTACAAGAAAAGACATAGATATAGCAGCTGGTGGTTCTATTATGAAGAAAACCGAAACTGATGCTTACAAAATTATTGATAACACTGCTTCCCACTCACATGAGTGGCACCAAGAAAAAGACATCGTTAGATCATCTAAAGCAGCTAGAGCCGATTCTAGCCATGACTTAGATTCCATTTCCGCAAAGATAGATGCTGTGGAGAGACGAATGGAAAAGATGACTAAAGATATTCACTCAATACGAATTAGTTGTGAGCAGTGTGGAGGACCACATTTGACAAAAGATTGTCTCAGTATTGAATTAACAATGGAACAAAGAGAGAATATTTCATACATAAACCAAAGGCCTGGAAATAATTATCAAAATAATTATCAACCGCCAAGACCAATTTACAATCAAAACCAGAATTATAACCGAAATATTCCATACAACAACCAACAAGGTCCTAGCAATCAACAAGTATCCAATAATACTTACAATCAGCAAAGACCTAATTTTCAAAACAAGCCACCACAACAAACCGATGATAAAAAGCCGAATTTAGAAGATATGATGACGAAGCTAGTTGAAACTCAAACGCAGTTTTTCACATCTCAGAAACAAACTAATGAACAAAATGCGCAAGCATTTAGAAATCAACAAGCTTCTATTCAAAATCTGGAACAAGAAGTGAGTAACCTAGCAAGGTTAATAGGTGAAAGAAAACCAGGAAGTCTACCTAGTGATACAAATGCTAATCCCCGGAATGAAACAGCTAAAGCTATTACCACAAGAAGTGGTACAACACTTAAACCACCTGAAATACCTGTAACTTCTGATGAAACTATTCCTACTCCACAAGAACCACAACCTGATCAAGATAAGGAAAAAGAACCGGTAGTTGAGAAGGTTAATGAAGATAACACAGCTAAGGATAAACCTTATGTTAAACCATACCAACCACCACTTCCTTACCCGAGTAAAATGAAGAAAGAGAAACTTGAAGCCGAGCAATCCAAATTCTTGGATATGTTTAAACAGATAAATGTAAATCTTCCTTTCATTGATGTGATTTCAGGAATGCCTAGATATGCTAAATTCTTGAAAGATCTAATCTCAAATAGAAAGAAAATGGAAGAACTCTCGGCTGTTACTATGAATGCTAATTATTCAGCAGTGCTGTTGAATAAGATACCAGAAAAACTATCTGATCCAGGAAGTTTCACAATTCCAAGTTTTCTGGGTAGTCTTAGTTCAATAGAAGCATTGGCAGACTTAGGTGCTAGTATAAATCTAATGCCGTATTCACTATACACTAAACTAGACCTTGGAGAATTGAAACCAACCAGAATAAGCATACAACTAGCCGATAGATCAATAAAATATCCTAGAGGGATAATGGAGAACATGCTAGTTAAAGTTGGTACTTTAGTATTTCCAGTAGATTTTGTTGTTCTGGACATGGAAGAAGATTCTCAAGTTCCTCTCATATTAGGAAGACCATTCTTAAACACGGCTAAAGCAATGATAGACGTGTTCGGTAAGAAACTGACCCTAAGTATAGAGGATGAGAGTGTTACCTTTTCAGTTGATAGAGCAATGCAACAACTACAATCTGCAGATGATACATGTTATTATATTCAAACTATAGATGCACATGCAGAATTATTAGAAGAATTCCCAGAATTACAAGGAACAGGAGAATGTTCTTTAGGAGAAGGTAATGAACCAATTGATGAAGCTGAAATGTTAGCTACACTTATAGCTAATGGATATGAACCAACAACAAAAGAAATTCAAATGCTAAAAGAAGAAGACAGATATCGATACAAATCATCGATAGAAGAACCTCCGAAATTAGAGTTAAAGCCACTTCCAAACCATTTGGAATACGCTTATTTACATGGTGAATCTGAATTACCTGTAATAATATCGTCTTCTCTTACTGAAAATGAGAAATCACAACTCATTTCTGTGTTGAAAGCTCATAAACCAGCCATTGCATGGAAGATTCATGATATTAAAGGAATAAGTCCTTCGTATTGCACACATAAAATCCTTATGGAAGAAGGTCATAAAACGTATGTGCAACGCCAACGAAGACTAAATCCTAATATGCAAGATGTAGTTAAGAAAGAGATTATTAAACTGCTAGATGCTGGTTTGATATATCCAATTTCTGATAGTCCATGGGTAAGCCCAGTTCAATGCGTGCCTAAGAAGGGAGGCATGACTGTCATTACAAATGAAAAAAATGAGCTTATTCCTACTAGAACTATAACAGGATGGCGTGTGTGTATTGATTATAGAAAATTAAATGACGCCACCAGAAAAGATCACTTTCCCTTACCTTTCATAGATCAAATGTTGGAAAGATTAGCCGGAAATAGTTACTATTGTTTTCTAGATGGATTTTCTGGATATTTTCAAATTCCAATAGCACCCGAGGACCAAGAGAAAACCACATTCACGTGCCCTTATGGTACTTTTGCTTATAAACGCATGCCATTTGGACTTTGTAACGCCCCTGCAACCTTTCAAAGGTGTATGATGGCGATTTTTCACGACATGATAGAAGAATGCATGGAAGTATTCATGGATGACTTTTCAGTCTTCGGTGATACATTTGAATCATGTCTAGTTAATCTGGAACGAATGCTCCTTAGATGCGAACAATCAAACCTAGTTCTTAATTGGGAGAAATGCCATTTCATGGTTAAAGAAGGCATCGTTCTTGGACATAAAATTTCAAAAGAAGGAATTGAAGTGGATAGAGCTAAAGTAGATGTAATTGCTAAACTTCCACATCCCACCAATGTTAGAGGAGTTAGGAGTTTTCTAGGGCATGCCGGTTTTTACCGACGTTTCATAAAAGATTTTTCTAAAATTGCCACTCCTATGAATAAACTCCTAGAAAAGGATGCTCCATTCATCTTTTCAGATGAGTGTATCAAATCTTTTAATATTCTTAAAGAGAAACTCACTAATGCACCAATCATGATAACACCAAATTGGAATCTACCATTTGAACTAATGTGCGATGCAAGTGATTTTGCAATGGGAGCCGTTTTAGGACAAAGGATTGAAAAACGATTTCAACCTATATATTATGCTAGTAAGACGTTACAAGGAGCACAAACGAACTATACAACTACTGAAAAAGAACTCCTTGCTATTGTCTTTGCTTTTGACAAATTTCGATCATATCTCGTTCTAGCAAAAACGGTGGTCTATACCGACCATTCTGCTCTTAGATACTTATTTTCAAAACAAGATGCTAAACCAAGATTAATCCGTTGGATCTTACTCTTACAAGAATTTGATATTGAAATCCGAGATAAAAGAGGAGCAGAAAATCTCGCCGCTGATCATCTTTCTCGTCTTGAAAATCCCGATTTAGAAGTTCTAAATGAATCGGATAACTTTCCCGATGAATATCTATTGAAGATAGATTATAGTGAAATTCCATGGTTTGCTGACTTTGCAAACTACTTAGTATGTGGATTCCTTGAAAAAGGGTTGTCGTACTAAAAATGAAAGAAATTCTTTAGTGATATAAAACACTATTTTTGGGAAGATCCACATTTGTTTAAAAGATGTCCCGATGGAATAATACGCCGATGCGTATTCGGAGAAGAAGCCAATCAAATCTTAAACCATTGTCACACAGGACCAACAGGAGGGCATTATGGGCCTCAACTCACAGCAAGGAAAGTCTACGATGCTGGATTCTATTGGCCTACAATTTTCAAAGACGCACATCTTCTTTGCAAATCCTGTGATGCATGTCAAAGGGCCGGAAAAATAAGTCAACGTGATGAAATGCCACAAAATGTCATTCAAGTATGTGAAGTATTTGACATTTGGGGTATTGACTTTATGGGTCCATTTCCAAAATCTCATAATAATCTATATATACTCGTAGCCATTGATTATGTATCTAAATGGGCGGAAGCACAAGCTCTCCCAACTAACGATGCACGAGTTGTAGTCAACTTTTTAAAACGTCTTTTTGCAAGGTTTGGAACACCGAAAGCTTTAATAAGTGATCGGGGTACTCATTTCTGTAATAATCAACTTGAGAAAGTTCTTAAAAGATATGGAGTAACTCATAAAATCTCCACCGCATATCATCCACAAACAAGTGGACAAGTTGAAAATACCAACCGAGCTTTAAAACATATTCTAGAAAAAACCATAGGATCAAATCCGAAGGAATGGTCCATTAAATTGGAGGATGCACTCTGGGCTTTTAGAACAGCCTACAAAACTCCAATTGGAACCACACCTTTTAGACTTGTTTATGGAAAAGCATGTCATCTTCCAGTAGAAATTGAACACAAAGCATTTTGGGCTTTGAAGACATGTAATCTTGATTTACATGAAGCCGGACGTCTACGATTAAGTCAACTAAACGAATTAGAAGAATTAAGATATGAAGCATACGATAATTCGTTAATCTATAAAGAAAGAACGAAGAAATGGCATGATAAAAGAATCAGAAGTTCAAAAGAATTTAAAGAAGGAGATAGAGTTCTTCTTTTCAATTCTCGATTCAAGCTATTTCCTGGAAAATTGAAATCAAGATGGTCTGGACCATTCATAGTCAAAAGAGTTTTCCCATACGGAACGATAGAATTGATAAATTCAAATGGGATTGAATTTAAAGTTAATGGTCACAGAGTTAAACATTACATACATGGTCCGATGGAAGTCGACAACGAAGTTAATCATAATTTCGACACCACAGCTAACTAAGTGTGGGGAGAATCAAGTCTTTAAAGGATAATATGTATTTCTGTTAGAGTTAGATTGTCTGTTTTCGTGTAGTTCTCGAAAATAGAACCCGAATGGTCTTTCCCTAGCAGACCCTAAAGAACTAGTCTTCTCCCCCCATTCTGAATTTTTTTTTTTTTAGGTTTTTACGAAATGAAGACTGCCTGTGAACTAAACCATGGTCTAATGCTACACGCTTTGATCACTAAACGTAATAATGACATACTACCGAGTGAATTAGTATCAGTAATCAGAGAAAGAATGGACGGAGTTAGAAAAGAATCCAGATGCGAAGATAATAAGTTACAATTTGGTAAAGGAAAATCAAAATCCGCAGCGAAAAGAAGAGCACGACACCTAGAACGATGTCACAAATGCGGAAAATGGTCACATGGAGGTAAATGTTCAAATAATCAAACCTATTCAAACACTGAATTTGTTACTTTATGCAGAGACGGACCGTTCATATGTTTAGAAGAAAAGACACTGAATGCTCGAGGTTACGCCTATGTAGCCATGGAAAACCAATTAAACCGACTATCTTATGAATGGGATAGATCATATAACTAAGAAATCTATTTCACAGGTATGTCTGTACAGTTTTTATTTTTATTTTTAACCTTTTGATAATAAACGCTAATTTGTTCGCTAAAAAGTATTAAATTGGTATTGAATAAAATTAGGTTTGGCGACCGAAATTATTGATATCATTCAAAAATTTATTACATCACTGCGAAATTTAACGTTTATTCTTAAGGTATAAATATCTTTAAACAATCAACCCAAAATATTTCAAAAATTCGTCATGAGTTAAATTAGGTCTTGGAACCGAAATTACTTTACCGAAAAGAGGGGCGCATATTTTTGATAATATTTGATTGATTAAAGTGGGATAAAAAGATTTTTAATTTTATTTTTACCATGTTTTTAAATTTAATATTTAAATCTTAAATTAATATTGTAAACTTTATAAAAACAATATATTTAAAATTGTAAATATTTGAACCATAATATAAGTTTGGTATGAATTTATAATATGAATTTTTAAATTAAGTTTGGTGTGAATTTTTAATATTAATTTTGAATTTTATATTTAAGTTGTGTGAATTTAAAAACAAAAATTTACTTTATCTCATTAAGTTAAAAATATGATTTTTAAAATTCGTCGTAAGTTGAAGACTAGGTCTTTGAACCGAAATTGCTTTACCCGAGGGAGGGACGAGAACTTTTATTATCATTATTTTTAATTTTATTGAATTAAAGTATACCAAAAATATTAAAAAACCAAAAATCTTAGCTTTTAAAACAATCGCTACAAAAAGACAAATTTTAAAATTTTGTCGAGGGACGGACTAGGACATCGATCCGAAACGACCTCGTCCTAAATAACAAGGGAAACAAAATTTTAAAATTAATTACTTAATTGTTTTATAAGTTAAAGATTATAAAAAAAAAAAAAAATATACCAAACTCCGCGACTCGCGGAGTTTGGAGGTTTAATCCCCGCGAGTCGCGGGAGGACCGGATTACAGAAAAAAATAAAGAGCTGCAACAGCTCAGTTTCACTCCCCACAACAGAAAAAAACTGCGAATATCCATCGAAAAAACCCGAAAAATACACCCCAAAATCACAATTTTTAACCGATAATCACCAAATCTTTTACTAAAATCATGTTGAGAAGGATGCTATCTAGGAATTACTCAAGAAAAATGGTAAATTTCTACACCTAAACACCATTTAATCCGAAATTAGTGTTCTTGAGCCATTTTTTTCCCCAATTTGATTTTGATGCTTTTTAGTGTAATTATGCTTAAATTGTTTATGTATTATGCTTGTATAACCTAGATTGATGTTGTTTAACATGATTAGAAGCCTTAAACTTCAAATTTTGAGTAATCTAGGGTTTGTGTTCTTGAGCAAATTTGGGGCTTTTTGATATAAACAGGTTATGGCCGATTTTTGTCATGAATTGTTGCTAAATTGAGTAGTGTAACATGTCTAGGTAGTTAAATGATCCAAACTTTGAGCCTAAACATGATTTTGAGAATTAAAGTGGACTTTTTCAAGTCTAAAATTCATGAACTTGATTTTTGAAAGATAATGCCATTTGAGACTTGTTTAATTGCTAGTAATGATTATTTTGACATGTTATTTGAGTTGAATGCTTATGAACTTGGCGAACATTTTCGTATATGCTTATTTGAAAAAGTGTAGATTTGATAAAAATGTGAAAATAAGCTTAAGTTTAATATAAGTTGATAATGCCATTGTAATTATTTTGATTGATGATTTTGCTGACACTAATGCATATTTGGATGCACAAAAATTTGTGTTTGATGTGTTTTGCAGACTGAAAGGGGTGAATCTTCATCCCAAGCCCGCAATGCTCCTGCTGAGAATGCGGAACAACAGGAGGTGGATAACTACTACAAGCAGGATATACCTCATCCAGTCATGACCTTTTCTGATATGCACTTGGAAGAGTTGCACCCGAACCTGAGATTTGACAGACTTCGGATAGATTATCCAAAATACCAAAGGGGTTTGCATACTCTTCATTCTAAGGTTGTTGAGGTACCGAGGGTCATAGAATGGGGACCCTTAGAAGCTGTAGAATTGGCCGGGCCAATTAGGGAATTACTTGTACAGAGGTATGGTAATTCTACTTTTAATGACTGGGTATGTTTATTCACCATGCGTAGACCTGTATATAAAGTATGGTGTGAAGAATTGTTGTGTAGTATAGAGTTGAATGATCGGGTAGCTAGTTTAACCGATCGTTCTTTTATTAGATTTTTGTTAGGCGGTTCGATGCGCCACATGTCTTTACTAGACATGGCTCAGGCTTTACGTATATATACGCCTGAGGAGTTAGCATCTGCCGATTGTAGAGAGTTGATACTAAACGGTAGAAAGATAGATGAAAATTTTGATACACACAGTGTGTGGAGTCAAATGACAAGCCATCACCGTTTCAAAGGGGGAAATTACTCTTATTTGGATATAGATAGAGCCGAATTAAGAGTGATTCATAGGTTTTTAGCCAATTCGATTACACAAAGGGGTAAGAACAAGGAAAAAGTAAATGAACAGGATTTGTTTTACCATATGTGTATTCGAGACCCACAAAGCGCTGTAAGTATACCGTATTGTGTGGGTTATTATTTATCAGCTATGGTTCGGGGGATGCGACCGCATAGCATAATAGGAGGTGGTATTTTTATTACTTTGATTGGTGAATATCTCGGTGTGGATATAAGTCGGGGGGGATTATTAGTAGAAGAACCGGAACCCCGCGATACTATAGGTTTAAATGTATACCATGGTGCGAAAGTTTTGAAGAGGTGAAATAACGCCGCAGTACCATACCATGGTAGACATTCACAGGTTGAGAGAAACCAACAGCAAGGTAATGTAGGAGGGGGGAATGAGATGTAAGAAATGCAAAGGTTTATAGCTTCTCAGGAATACGAAAATGCTAGACAGATAACATTTGAAGATTGGCAAGTTCATCAGAACCAAATCATAGCTCATTGCCAACATATAGGTAGAAACTATATTCCTACACCGAAACCCATCTTCCCTCCCTGGTCTATAGAGATGCAGCCACCATATCCTACGTATAACCCTGCCGAAGCATTCTATAGCACCTATGGTTATGCCTGGAACCCCTATTGGTACCAGTATCATCCCTAGTATACTTATTTTTTTTTTTTGTAATTTATAATTATTGATACGTTTAATACTTTTGTTAATATTGTAATAGTTTTTATAATTGTCTAACTTTTATTCTTAGATTTTAATAATTTTTGAATGTGGGGTAATATACCAAACTTTAAAAATATGTATATATGTTTGCAGTTTATCTTATGTACACAACAGGGTAAAACAACGCATTTTCAAAGACTGGCATTAAGTTCAGCAAAAGCAACTAATTTTGACGACAAGATGCAAAATATATGTGAAATAACAACAAGACAGAATGAACAAATGATGTGCACCATTTATCATTCAGCAAACAAACGCCAATATATTTGGAAACTTTGGTAAAAATTTAATCATTTTCACACAAATCACCCTCAATAATTTAAATTGTTACTGATTTCTTGCAAATGAGGGCATTGCAAGATCTTAAGTGTGGGAAGGGGTTAAATTCTTTCGGATTTTAAAATTTTTATCTTAAACACTTGGTTACCATTAAAAATACTAGTAAAGCAGTAGTTGTATTAGAATCTAGTGCTCTCTGATAATAAAGAACAGCCCTAGTCTTATATACTGATTACCCAATTCTAGTAAAATTTTTAAAAATTTTCAATTAAATGAACTCAAATTCATGTTTATACATATTTATGAACGATAAAACTAGGTGTTAACACCGAAATTATTGTTACCTCGGAAAGGACATAAATTGAGAAACAAACTAAAAATGTTAAAATTCATTTAAAATGGAATAGAGGACGATAAAAAGGAAAATAAAAGCCAAGTGTGGGAAAATTTACCAAGTTATCTTAAACATATGTCACATATATCTGTAACAAATAACTGAAAATACTTTTGCTTTGGACTAAACTAAACTGTTTTACCCGATGAAAGAAAAGAAGAGATGGATCTACACGATGAATCAATTCCATCATTAAAAGGAAGTAAAGTCTTCCGAAAAAGAAACGCGCTTCTTGATTTAGGTCATGAAGTTGTCGTCCAGACCAGCTGTAGGTTGACGAAAAATCTAGAAAAGTCATCACTAAAATTAGCAGGAAATCCACGGACCTCAGCATTAAACAGGGTCGCCAAGTGGTCAGATTTATCCTAACCATGAGAAGGATTTATCTTGTACAATGGGGGGGCACCATGCAAATTAGCTGGATAAGACTAATGAATCAGATCCCCAGAAAGGATAATCTCCTTAAAGATTAAAAATCAGCTTTTAAGACTGATATTACTCAATCCTAGAGATTGACCTTAAAGATTGAGAATTCAAACTCATGGAATTCAATGATATCTAAACTCAAGCTTGAACGAGAAAATATTTTGATCAAAATTACAAACCGATTTGTTTTCTGAAAACCCTATTTTCAATGCGTTCATTACCATTGAACGTAAAATCCTAGGAATTCACCTGGAATTCATTAGGTCACCTGAACTAAAATCGGGTGTCAACCGTAAGAACGGTGGTTGCATAGTGGTCAAAGACAGGACCTTGTGCCATACCGAAAAATCATAAGGGTGAGCTTTACTATTACTCCTACCAAGGATAGTAATTGCGTCCGACACGTTATAGACCATAATTAAAAGCATGTCAGGAGACATTACCTTAACAGTTGCTTGTTCAACGCTTTCCTTTACAACCGGACGGTAGTTTACTGAAAGGTAATATACGGGACAAGTAAACTGGACGTGTTGCTTTCCAAATACAAGGTTAGCAAGTGGGTGACACAAAACCACAAGTTTTGAGCTAAAATTTTCAAATCTGAAACCCACCAAACCCACAAAAATATTTTGCAAACACCGGTAAAGGGTTATCCCGGAAAACTTATCTAGGGTAAAAACTAGATTTAATTTTCAAAAGATCAAATGTTTTCATAAAGATCCAATTTCCTTAATGGATCTAAATTTTTATAGTCATGTGGGACTGTAAACCATATCGTTACTACCATTGTTTATACCGCCGTATAGAAAATCACTGATGTACAAAGTGTGAAGAATAAAGAAGTGATTCTAGTATTTCAAGACGATATTGCTTGAGGACAAGCAACGCTCAAGTGTGGGAATATTTGATAATGCTAAAAACGAACATATATTTCATAGCATTATTCCTCAAGAAAGACAAGCTTTTAGTTGCAATTGTTCTATTTAAAAGTGATATTCGTTTAAATAATAAAAGGTGAAGACAAAAGACAGATTCGACGAATTGAAGACGCAAACGACCAAAAAGCTCAAAAGTACAAAAGACAATCAAAGAGGTTCCAATTATTGATAAGAAACGTCTCGAAATTACAAGAGTACAAGATTCAAAACGCAAAGTACAAAATATAAAATTGTACGCAAGGACGTTCGAAAATCCGGAACCGGGACATGAGTCAACTCTCAACGCTCGACGCAACGGACTAAAAATTACAAATCAACTATGCACATAAATATAATATAATATTTAAATAATTCTTATAATTATTTAATATATTATATATATTTATAAATCCGTCGGCAAGAAAGACTCCAAACTGATATGAGCTGTAATTTCAAACTCCGCGACTCGCGGAGTTTGAAGGCAAAAATGCCGCGAGTCGCGGAGCCCCAAAAGTCAAAAATCCCTATAAAAGCAACCGAATTCTAATCGCAAATCATCATCTTTTTTCTTCTTCTCCTCATACGTAAAATATATATATATATTTATAATTTATATTTTAATTTTAATTATAATTCTAATAATAAGGGTATGTTAGCGAATGTTGTAAGGGTGTAAGTCGAAATTCTGTCCGTGTAACGCTACGCTATTTTTAATCATTGTAAGTTATGTTCAACCTTTTTATATTAATGTCTCGTAGCTAAGTTATTATTATGCTTATTTAAAACGAAGTAATCATGATGTTGGGCTAATTACTAAAATTGGGTAATTGGACTTTGTACCATAATTAGGGTTTGGACAAAAGAACGACACTTGTGGAAATTAGACTATGAGCTATTAATGGGCTTTATATTTGTTTAACTAAATGATAGTTTGTTAATGTTAATATAAAGATTTACAATTGGGCGTCCCTATAAATTACCATATACACTCAATCGGACACGATGGACGGGGTATTTATATGTACGAATAATCGTTCATTTAACCGGACACGGGAATGGATTAATAGCCACTAGAATAATTAAAACAGGGGTGAAATTATGTACAAAGGACACTTGGTATAATTGATAACAAAATATTAAAACCTTGGGTTACATTCAGTCGACAACCTGGTGTAATTATTAAACAAAGTATTAAAATCTTGTTACAGTTTAAATCCCCAATTAGTTGGAATATTTAACTTCGGGTATAAGAATAATTTGACGAGGACACTCGCACTTTATATTTATGACTGATGGACTGTTATGGACAAAAACCAGACGGACATATTAAATAATCCAGGACAAAGGACAATTAACCCATGGGCATAAAACTAAAATCAACACGTCAAACATCATGATTACGGAAGTTTAAATAAGCATAATTCTTTTATTTCATATTTAATTTCCTTTATTTTATATTTAATTGCACTTCTAATTATCGCACTTTTATTTATTGTTATTTAATTGCACTTTTAATTATCGTCCTTTTTAATTATCGCAAGTTTATTTTATCGCACTTTTATTATTCGCAATTTCATTATCGTTATTAACTTTACGCTTAAAATTAAGTCTTGTATTTATTTATTATTTTACATTTGGTTTTAACTGCGACTAAAGTTTTAAAATCGACAAAACGGTCATTAAACGGTAAAAACCCCCCTTTATAATAATAATATTACTTATATATATGTTTGTATTTTTATAAAAGTAAACTAATATAGCGTTGAGCTTTGTTTAAAAAAGATTCCCTGTGGAACGAACCGGACTTACTAAAAACTACACTACTGTACGATTAGGTACACTGCCTATAAGTGTTGTAGCAAGGTTTAAGTATATCCATTCTATAAATAAATAAATATCTTGTGTAAAATTGTATCGTATTTAATAGTATTTCCTGCAAAAATTTAATAGTATTTTATACCCCTTAGCTTTGACATCAGTCGTTATTATCGTCACAATTATTATTATCTAATAATTAATATTATTATTATTATTATTATTATTATTATTATCATTATTAATATAAGTATTATCATTAAAAATTGTTATTGTTATTACTATCGTTATTATCATTAAGGTTATTATTAATATTATCAATATTATTATTATTATTAGTATTATTATTAATAATAAAATAATTAATATTTTCATCAAAACTACCATTATATTATTTTTATCGTTATCTTTATTAATAAAAGTATCATTAATATTAAAACTATTATTTTTATTAAAATTATCATGTTTAATAGAAATATCATTGTTATTATAAAATATCATTATTATTATCATATTAGTATTATTATTATTAAAAATTATCATTTTGAATAGAATTATTATTTTATAAAATATTGTTATTACAGTCAATATTAAAAAGTAACGTTATTATTAAAATTATCATAATTAGAATTATCATTTTATCATAATTAATATCATCGTTAGTTAATATAAATATAGTTATTATTATTATTAGTAGAATAGTAATAGTTATTAATATTACAAAATAATACAACTTTTATTATTATTATTATTATTATCAATTATTTTATCAAATGATTAGGTGATACAAAGATATTTTTACCACACGTAATATAATTACATTAATTATACATACTACTATATTTTTATAATATTAAGTGAACATTATAAATTTTATTACTTAAGATATAAAAGTATATTTTTATCAGATATAAATTTTAACATAAATTTTTGTATTATTTACTCTAATAAAATCTGTTAAATATATTTAAATATATAAAATGACCATATTTAAGTTATATAATAAACACATATAGATTTTAGAAAGTCATTTTGGATCAAACTGATATTTGTTGACTTTTGCATATCGATCTCGAGCATTAGGATTGCGATATACTATGACTTGACCTAAATTGTTAGACAGATATTGACCATGATATTAATATATATATATATATATATATATATATATATATATATATATATATATATATATATATATATATATATACTTAATATAGGTTCGTGAATCCGAGGCCAACCCTGCACTTGTTCAGTACCGTCATATGCTTAATTGCTACGAAATACAGTATTGTGAGTTTCATTACTCCCTTTTTATATATATTTTTGGGACTGAGAATACATGCGCTGCTTTTATAAATGTTTTACGAAATAGATACAAGTACTTGAAACTACATTCTATGGTTGAATTATTATACTGGATATCACCCTTTTAGCTTGGTAGCCTAAGAATTTGGGAACAGACCCCAAATTGACGCGAATCCTGAAGATAGATCTATGGACTTTGATACGTCCCATCCGGGTTACGGATGCTTTAGTACTTCGATTTTATATACAGATGAGTGTACCTGTATATTGGGGATATTCTAGATGCATTTGTTAATGTCGGTTACCAGGTGTTCACCATATGAATGATTTTTAATTCACAGGTTATGCGTACTATTTTGTACTCGGGTTACATGTACAATTATATATCTGAAATCTTGTGGTCTATTAAAATGATGGAAATGAATGTTTATGATAACTAATGAACTCACCAACCTTTTGGTTGACACTTGAAAGCATGTTTATTCTCAGGTTTGAAAGAAATCTTCCGCTGTGCATTTGCTCATTTTAGAGATATTACTGAGAGTCATTCATGGCATATTTCAAAAGACGTTGCATTCAAGTCGTTGAGTTCAACAAGATTATTATTAAATCATTTATAGTTTGGATATATTATGGAATGGTATGCATGCCTGTCAACTTTTGAGGATATGAAAGTTTGTCTTTTAAATACGAATGCAATGTTTGTAAAATGTATCATTTAGAGGTCATATACCTCACAATGTATCCATATGTTATTGTATTCGTCCTTATGGATTAGGACGGGTCGTCTCATGTGGTATCAGGGCGGTGGTCTTAGCGAACCAGTCTTGCATTAGTGTGTCTAACTGATAGTTATTAAGATGCATTAGTCAGTCTGGACTTCGACCGTGTTTGCATATCGAAAGTTTTGCTTATTATTTTTGTCGAAAATTGACTGCTTATCATTTTAAGTCTAGATGCGTCTTACTGCATTCATTGCATAGATAGTGTATAGACAAATTCATATCTTTACATATCTATCACAGTAAACTCTGTCTGACATCTTTCAAAAATTTCTCCGTAACTTATGGGATCTTGGTATTATATATACATATGTACAATATGTATTGAATAATACCAAACTAAATCCTATAATCTATTACATATCAAAATTCATTTCCCTGATCATACGAGATGGATCCCTCGACTAGTTCAAGTTCGTCGAATTCTGATATGGAGTTTCATTCGAGCTTCGAAAGCAGTGTGACCGGAATGGATCAACCAATTAGTCATTATCTATTCTGGATGAATTGGGGATATTTCGTAGCCTACTTAATCATTGGAGACAAGAAGAAGGCGATCCCTTCTATCCACCACATTGCCCTCTTGGCGAAGAACCTGAAGCACTCACCGGCGAACCTGTTCGAGACACCATTTTCTCTCTCATTTCCAGAGTATATCGTCATGACTATATACTATCTCAAATTCTAGATCTTATTCATCCACTCATTCGAACCAAAAATCATCCCGGTGTAATTGAAGAAGTTAAAGAGCTTCGCGCTCGGCATATGGTGCAAAGATTACAAGCACCAGCAGCAGCAGCAACGGCAGCAACAGTACCACCATCAACAATACCAACAATACCATTACCACCATCAATAACAACCGCATCACAAACCTCAACTTCACAATCCGTCCCACAAACATCGACGTCATACGCCCTGTAGATACCAAGGAATACCAACAACAACAAACGATGAAGTATTGATTCATAACTTCATTGGGGAAACATTCTACGGTGATTATGTAATTTCTAAAGTTTAGAGATTATCTATCCTAGCCTTAACCATAAATTAGATGAGTGGATAGAAGATAGGGTAGAAACCCTGACTGGAATAGTGCGTGATTTACAAGCGAGACTTACACAAACAGCACCAGCAGCATCTACAACATCACAAGCTCCGTCCGATCCATAATCACCGCGAACATCATCACCAATCAACAACGAGTATATTGTATCAACGAGTTATGAAGTATTAACTCATTCCCTCTGAAGAATTTATATGTATATCTTATATATATAAAAATTTCGAAAACATAATAAATCTTTTTGTACTAAGCTATTACGTGTGAATCTTAACTACTCTGTTAATTCATATTACTAATATGCTATGATGTACATCCTTCGTCAGCGACTTAACCATCGTTAACTACAATCTCTGTTTCAACTCAATGAATTCTATTTCATAATAAACCAAGTATATTATTCAAATACATGTTTGGTTTTACAATTTTTCATTCTCGATATACTCAAAATTTTTCTAGAAAACATCATTCATACCTTACGAAATTCACAAGAATTCCACAAGCACCAACTTTATCCACCGAGGAAATATCAATGAAAATGAACAATGAGGTATTGATTACATTAGTAAAATACTCCGTAGAATTTTATAATCTTTAATGTTTTAGAGATTATTCATTTCTAATTCCAGCCGGAAATCAAATGAGTTTAATTTAATATTAACTCATTAAATCTGTATTACATATGAAGAAAATATACATTTATTTTTCATAAGACTGTAATAAAATTCTCTTGTACAAAATATTAACTTGTGAAACTTTTAACGGGTAGGTAATACCCGAGAGATATATAAATTCACAATTAATATGTTACATTCTTTGATTCAGATTCAGCAAATCATCAACTATACTCACTATTTTCACAACGATATACATTCTTTCATAGAAGTCAGAACAATCATTCTCATTCAGATTCAGTTACATATTCTGATTTTAACAAGATCAGAATCCAAGTCAAGATTTAACAAAAGACATCATTCTTAGATTCCTACATCTTTTAAAGCTATACTTTGACTTCAAAACTGTGCTAGAACATCATTTCTATTCATAGAACCCAGAAAAAAATATTTATATCATTCAAAATCCTATAACATCATATATACATTAACGATTATAATCTGTGTTCAAACCCCTCAAAATTCCTGAAGACACTTCAAATAATGAACAATCGAGATGATGATCCAACCACATATTACCCACAGTCTTGCACATAAAAAACTCTCGAAACCAAAATCATAGTTTAACACGTATCCGTGTCAGACCCTTTGGCATTTATTAGCAAAAATAACTTTTCAATCCTTTTTCAATTTAGCAAGCTTTGTCACAGCTCCAGCAAGTCAACTTTGACTTATCAGTTGAAACAGTCTTATTATAACCTTGATATATACGTTGCCCTTTCGTCATCGTTACCGGAGAACCTTTTAAATCTCACCACATTAGCAGTAAACTTACCAACAACTTCATTGATCATTAAGCCTCTCCGGAAAATCACTATACTTATTCAATGGAAACCCTATCATGTACTCATATGTATCTTGTAATGGTAGTTGCCATACCAAAAAGCTTGAATCATTATTCTCGCATTTCGCAGCAATTCTACGCCAACCGTTATATATACATATAATGTCTATCTCCAAGACTTACATACTTCGAATGTGAAGTTTCTGAAAAACACCCTAAACTGTGAACTAGTTCTCCAAATTTTTGGAAAAATGCTGATGAAGCAGTAAAAACTGTAAACAATCTTAACAGTCGAAAGTTTGATGATAAAGAATAGTGGGTTGGCAAAGCTCAGAAAAAGAGAAGGTTTGGTACTAGAAAACGGATTGAGCAAACTATGAAGGAGGCTGTGGAAAAATCACAAAGACTAAACCTGCCTTCAAAGAATCCAAATAATTCGGTATCTGCTGAAGTCATTAACGAATACCTTGCTCCTGACTCTAAACCCTTGCGAACAATATTCTTCATCATCCTCTGATATTAGAAATTCTAAGATATCATCATATCTTTCATTATAAATATCTTTGACGTTCCTGAAGATATCTTCATATCGATTGTTATCTGAAATCATTTACCTCTTCGCGCTACCTGTGTTACATCATAAAAAAAAACTATTTTAGTTTCTAAATTTTAAAACCTTCGAGTATAAAATATGAATGTTTGAAGTAGTGTTGGGAACTGAAGCATGAGTTAGTATAATATAATGAAACTTGATCAACGTGATTATATTACAGTGAGTCATGCTGAGTTTCTAATTGGAACATGATGATTCACAGACCATAACGTCATCATGCGCCTTGTTACATAACTCTTTCATTTTATTTAACTTCTAAAATATCAAGAAAATATTTTCTTGATGATTCGGTCTTTTTCAGATATTCTGGTAATTTGACAAATCAAATTATGCTACTACCTTCTCTTTCTACCTTGTATAATATGATGATTCGAAACTCCATACCTACGAATTCTGGACCGTTACTTGCGAAAAGAAAACAAAAGCATGAAGCTCCGAAATAGAAAGGGGAGTAAAAATCGCAGCAAACAGAAAAGATCATTAACTATAGATGTCAATAAATATGGAAAGACAAATGCAAGGAAGGATTATGAAAACCACTACCCCAAGAGCGAAGTAGAAGTAAATATACTCCTCCGGTGGGAGTTGGAATAAGAGGATGATTGTTGTGATAGTCAGAATAAGATCAAGGATCAGAACTGGATGGAGCATATTGATGAATATGTTGGAAGTATGAATTGGGAGAGAAAGAATAGAAGGTGTGACCTGTGGAAATAAGGAATGAAGGGAGTGGATTTATAGTGAGATATCTGACAGAACAATCGAGATAAATTATCACATTTAACCAAGAGGATCCTAATTTCTATAATTTCCGAAGAATCAAATCTTATCTAAATCCCTTGAACTCCGAAAATCAACCGTGACTACGTAACCAGTTAAAACTAACCTACAGTTACTCATTTCACTCTTTTGTGATAACTTCACTCGTACTCTTCACAAAATCGAATTGTTTTATCTATATTACTCAATGATGATGAAACTCTAATTTTCAGCTCATATGCGTCATGAAAACATACTTATTGTCAGCCATGACCATTCTAATCAAATTTCGAGGACGAAATTTCTTTAACGGGTAGGTACTGTGACAACCCAGAAATTTCCGACCAAATTTAAACTTTATCTTTATATTACTCATACACGATAAGCAAAGTTTGTTAAATTGAATTTCAAAAATTTTAAACTGTGTTCATACATTCATTTGACCTCGACCAAATTCCGACGATTCACGAACCATTATAAAAATGAATATGATTATATATGTATATATCTATATGTATATATTATAACTTGAAAACGTTAACAAAGTATTAGATGTATAATACTTTACATGAACGTATATGTTTCAATATATTTATCGACGGAATTAGAAGACAACGTCAAATGATTGAGTTATCCGTTACATTATGATATTATTATAAGTCTTTGGGGTAAGGTCCACATTGATTTGAGAAATCGTTTCTTTTTAACGGTATTCGAAATAATTGGTAAAGTGATGTACATATAAGAACAAAGCGTCTAATTAGACAAAAGTTAGTAGAAGACTAAATTTCATAATAATCAATTGATTTAGTTTCTGATGTACGAAAATGTTTCTCGATATAATAGAACTCGATTATTAAAATGTCTTTGTTTAAATAACGTGAGTTGGAATATTAGTTGTTAAATATATAAATAACTTGCAACGTGTAATTAAAAACGTGTTTATATATATTTCAATTTATTTAATAAACGATATTAATATTCGATTATTGACTCGATGGATAATTAAATAAGTTAATTAGAACATTTGAGGAGTTAGAGTAAACGCTAGTACATAAATGATTCTTATCAAATTATGAAAACAATTTTAAACACCAAAATATATTTAGTTTTGAAAACTAAATATTATATTTATATTTCTAAATGAAAATATATATATATTTTAGAAAGTGATAAAATATAATATTAACTTAGTCATAAAACATTTTGATTTAAAAATCATATTATTTAATATATTTTAATAATTAACAAGAACATGATTTATAGAAGCAAATGACCAAAACACTCAAATGTATAAATTATATTTCGGGTAGTTTAATTTTTTGATGATTAAGTCTAATTATGGATAAAGGTACATGTCGCGAAACGTAAAGTGTTAGTTTTCTAAGCGTACGAAACGTCGTTCGAAAAATCGAAACCAGGAAATTAGTCGAGTGACAACATACAAGTCATTGGAACAAAAATTACAGGTTAACTATGCACGTGAATATAAGATAATATATAATTAATTCTATGAATTAAATATATATTTATTATTAATGTTATTATTTGAGTGTCGGCACATCAATTATAATGCGAATTAGCTGTCAGGTGTTCTCATGCGATCGCATGAGAATTACACCCAAATCTCATGCAATCGCATGGAGTGTGATTTCAGGAATTGTCTATAAAAGCAAACTCGTTCACTGAATTGCACACACACACATATCAATATCCATCTATATTACTCCGTATTATATTTATAATTTATATTATTATTATTATTATTACTATTATTATTATTATTAAGATTATTATTATTAGTATTAATCTTATTATTATTAGTAGTATTATTATTAGTATTAAAACATAAAATACTACGACGAGGTTCTGCTTGAGTGTTTTCAAAACGGATTTTTCGAGTAGGATAGAGCTAAGGAAATTATGGGTTATAGCTATGGAAGTTATGGGTATGGTTCAGGGAATAGCTCGTGAGGTCAACCTAGTGTTTATCATCTCCGTTGCGTCTACCTACTTTCCTGCAATATTGAATCTCAATATTGATATGTGAGCACTCGTATCTTAACTTTTATATATTAATACTGTATCTCTGACTAGTGCTCGAGTATATATGATTATGCATGCTTGTATGCTTATTATTCTCGTTATATACTGTATGATATATCATGAATTAAATACATATGCTTTTGAGATAAGGTATATGATATGCATGTCGTTGAAAAGCTGGCGAAAAATCAATAATTTTTCATTTAGGAATCGTGTGATTTCGATGAACGGATTAAAAGTTATAGTCAACTGAATTATCTTTAATTTTAGTATTATTATTAAAATGATTATTATTATTACGATCGTCTTTATCGTTATCGTTATCATTATCGTTATCGTTATCGTCGTTATTATCGTCATTATTATTATTATCTAATAATTAATATTATTATTATTATTATTATTATTATTATTATCATTATCATTATTAATATAAGTATTATCATTAAAAATTGTTATTGTTATTACTATCGTTATTATCATTAAGGTTATTATTAATATTATCAATATTATTATTATTATTCGTATTATTATTATTATTATTATTAAAATAATTAATATTTTCATCAAAACTACCATTATATTATTTTTATCGTTATCTTTATTATCAAAAGTATCATTAATATTAAAACTATTATTTTTATTAAAATTATCATTTTTAATAGAAATATCATTGTTATTATAAAATATCATTATTATTATCATATTAGTATTATTATTATTAAAAATTATCATTTTGAATAGACTTATTATTTTATAAAATATTGTTATTACAGTCAATATTAAAAAGTAACATTATTATTAAAATTATCATGATTAAAATTATCATTTTATCATAATTAACATCATCGTTAGTAAATATAAATATTGTTATTATTATTATTAGTAGAATAGTAATAATTATTATTATTACAAAATAATACAACTTTTATTATTATTATTATCAATATTATTTTATCAAATGATTAGGTGATACAAAGATATCTTAAGTAATAAAATATAAGCTGGCGAAAAATCAATAATTTTTCATTTAGGAATCGTGTGATTTCGATGAACGGATTAAAAGTTATAGTCAACTGAATTATCTTTAATTTTAGTATTATTATTAAAATGATTATTATTATTACGATCGTCTTTATCGTTATCGTTATCATTATCGTTATCGTTATCGTCGTTATTATCGTCATTATTATTATTATCTAATAATTAATATTATTATTATTATTATTATTATTATTATTATCATTATCATTATTAATATAAGTATTATCATTAAAAATTGTTATTGTTATTACTATCGTTATTATCATTAAGGTTATTATTAATATTATCAATATTATTATTATTATTCGTATTATTATTATTATTATTATTAAAATAATTAATATTTTCATCAAAACTACCATTATATTATTTTTATCGTTATCTTTATTATCAAAAGTATCATTAATATTAAAACTATTATTTTTATTAAAATTATCATTTTTAATAGAAATATCATTGTTATTATAAAATATCATTATTATTATCATATTAGTATTATTATTATTAAAAATTATCATTTTGAATAGACTTATTATTTTATAAAATATTGTTATTACAGTCAATATTAAAAAGTAACATTATTATTAAAATTATCATGATTAAAATTATCATTTTATCATAATTAACATCATCGTTAGTAAATATAAATATTGTTATTATTATTATTAGTAGAATAGTAATAATTATTATTATTACAAAATAATACAACTTTTATTATTATTATTATCAATATTATTTTATCAAATGATTAGGTGATACAAAGATATTTTTACCACACGTAATATAATTATATTAATTATACATACTACTATATTTTTATAATATTAAGTGAACTTTATATATTTTATTACTTAAGATATAAAAGTATACTTTTATCAGATATAAATTTTAACATAAATTTTTATTAATAAAAGACTTGTATTATTTACTCTAATAAAATCTGTTAAATATAATTAAATATATAAAATGACCATATTTAAGTTATATAATAAACACATATAGATTTTAGAAAGTCATTTTGGATCAAACTGATTTTTGTTGACTTTTGCATATCGATCTCGAGCATTAGGATTGTGATATACTATGACTTCACCTAAATTGTTAGACAGATATTGACCATGATATATACATACTTAATATATATACTTAATATAGGTTCGTGAATCCGAGGTCAACCCTTCACTTGTTCAGTACCGTCATATGCTTAATTGCTACGAAATACAGTATTGTGAGTTTCATTACTCCCTTTTTATATATATTTTTGGGACTGAGAATACATGCGCTGCTTTTATAACTGTTTTATGAAATAGACACAAGTACTTGAAACTACATTCTATGGTTGAATTATTATACTGGATATCACCCTTTTAGCTTGGTAGCTTAAGAATTTGGGAACAGACCCCAAATTGACGCGAATCCTGAAGATAGATCTATGGACTTTGACACGTCCCATCCGGGTTACGGATGCTTTAGTACTTCGATTTTATATACAGATGAGTGTACCTATATATTGGGGATATTCTAGATGCATTTGTTAACGTCGGTTACTAGGTGTTCACCATATAAATGATTTTTAATTCGCAGGTTAAGCGTACTATTTTGTACTCTGGTTACGTGTATAATTATATATCTGAAATCTTGTGGTCTATTAAAATGATGGAAATGAATGTTTATGATAACTAATGAACTCACCAACCTTTTGGTTGACACTTGAAAGCATGTTTATTCTCAGGTTTGAAAGAAATCTTCCGCTGTGCATTTGCTCATTTTAGAGATATTACTGGGAGTCATTCATGGCACATTTCAAAAGACGTTGCATTCAAGTCGTTGAGTTCAACAAGATTATTATTAAGTCATTTATAGTTTAGATATATTATGGAATGGTATGCATGCCTGTCAACTTTTTAGGATATGAAAGTTTATCTTTTAAAAATGAATGCAATGTTTGTAAAATGTATTATTTAGAGGTCAAATACCTCGCAATGTATCCATATGTTATTGTATTCGTCCTTATAGATTAGGACGGGTCGTCTCATGTGTGATGCCCCGTACAAAATAAATGTGTACGGATCATCAACAGCAGGTCCATTACATGGTTAAAATACTATATGCTGTTTTAAAACAAGTTTTGCATTCATGAAAAGGTAACGTTTTTACCAATGTCAAATGTTTTACAAAAGATGACGTCTTTACCAACGTCAAATGTTTTACAAGGATAACATGCTTCTACGAATAGAAAGCCTTAACATAAGTACGTGACACAAAAGTCAATACAAAACCATTGTTCAAATGTAACATAAGTTGTGAATGCAAAGTAAAAGTTCCATGATTGAGACATCTCTAAACAATGCAGCGGAAGTCTAACACATCGAGTCTGTAACAGCAAGTCTATAACACCAAGACTATAACATCAAGTCTAACAGTGGAAGCAACAACGTCTAAGCACCAGAGAAATACATGCTTAAAAAGTCAACACGAATATTGGTGAGCTATAGTTTTAATGTGCGCAGCAAAGTAATGTAGACCACGAGATTTCGTATTCAAAACAGTATCTCAAATCGTGTGATAATGTATATGCTTATCCGTGGGTACCCGGTAACTAACTTAATGTAAAATAAATATCACCCCTTAAAAGTACACTTGGTGAGTGCGTATGTTCTCGAAGTATTAAAAACCCGTTAAATGCTAGCGCGACTAGCCCGAGTGGGGATGTCAAACCCTATAGATCCATATCTAATATTCTCGTTCACTGGGTAAAAACCAATGATTAAACATTACCGTGCTAAGGGAAATCTTTGTGCCGTTATATCACCCACACATATATAAAGTTTAAGTACTCGTGTCTAGTATGTAAAAACACTATTTTAAGACTTCATCTATTTTAACGCACTCACCAAGTGTACTTTTAGGGGGTGATAAATATATTTTTTTGTTAAGTTAGTTACCAAGTGCCCACGGTTAAGCATATACTTTTCATACTGTTTTGAATACAAAAATCTCGTGGTCTACATTATTTTATTATTTACAATAAAACTATAGCTCACCAACATTCGTGTTGACCTTTTTAGCATGTTTTATTCTCAGGTAACTAAGACGAGTATGCATCCGCTGTACTCTGCATTGTTAGAGATGTCTCTTAATCATGGAATTTTTATTTTGCATTCACTACTTACGTTGTATTCGAACCATGGTTTTGTAATGACCTAAGTGTCACGGACTATTGTTAATGCTTTCTATCCGTAGAAGCACGTTACCTTTGTAAAAAATTTGTCGTTGGAAAAACATTACCTTTTTATGAATGCAAAACCTTGTTTTAAAATAGCATATAGTGTTATACCGTGTAATGGACCTGTTGTTGATGATCCGTACCATATTGGTTTTGGACGGGGCATCACACAAGATTTTAGAAAATCCAAAGACATCGCACGTTGAGGCCGTCAAAAGAATCTTTAGATACTTAAAGGGGACAATGCATCTTGGGTTATGGTATCCAAAGTTCACCGGGATTGATATTATGTGCTTTGCGGATTCCGAACACGGAGGATCAATGATTGATAGAAAAAGCACAAGTGGAGTATACACGTTTGTGGGTCTTTGCGTAACATCATGGTTCTCAAAAAAGCAAACGTCCGTTGCATTGTCTACCACCGAAGCCGAATATGTGGCCATGGGAAGAGCATGCGCACAAGTGTTGTGGATGAAGCAAACCTTCCTCGATTACGGTATCATCTCATCCGAAATAGCCATACGTTGTGATAACAAAAGTGCTATAGATTTATCTAAAAATCAAATATTACACTCTAGGACTAAACACATAGACATTAGGCACCATTTCCTTCGTGACCATGTCCAAAATGTTAATATTGTGATAGACAAGGTAGAATCTACGGAAAATATAGCTGACATATTCACTAAGCCCCTTAAAAAGGAAACCTTTAACTTGCTTAGGAATGGGTTGGGAATGATGGAACATACTACGTAAAATCCCCTTCAGATCACGCACGGTCGAACCACGGTCAACTGTGTTGACAGCCGCATGATGTCTGACGATTTTCTTTGTCTTTTATGTATTCTCTTTAATATCTAAACAACTTTTCCACCAACCACATCTCTTCTTTAAACCCCAACCACTAGATTTCTATATTTACTTTTTGTCTTACTTTTAAGTACTCTTCAAAAAGTGGTCCATACTCTTTCAATTCTCTTCAAGGTAAGCATCTAAAATTTACTTTCAATTTTACTAGATTGATTATATTATAGTCTTTCTAAACTAATAGGAACACTTGTTTCTTGCATGAATTCCTTAAATATATGAGTAAAATTGTTATAAAAGGCATTTGTTATCAAATGTGTCATAATAGTGATTTCTTGCATAAAAACTCATATATGTTTTAAGCCTTTAAACTCATTCATGCACACACACATATGTTTGAACAAATCATTATGATACTTGTGAATCTCATGACTAGTATCTATTCATGACAAACATAAAGTAAAATGATGAAACTTGTCTAAATTTTCAAAAAGGAAATAGCAAGATTTAATTTTAAATTTATGTTTTCAAAATGAATCTAGACAAGGACTAATCTATACATGTTTAGCATATAGTTTTTCAAAATTATATAAACTTGATTATTTTGCTAAAATTGTGGCTTTTCTAGAAAATGACCAACACGAGAAATCAACGTATTACGAACAATAGGCAACACATGGAGACTAGAACACTTCATGAAAAGCGTGTTGTTCATCATACCAAATTTCCCGAACTAACTCAACTTTTCACCCAAAAGAGTTGCTTCTCGTTCCTTGAGTTTGATGAAGCCATTTACCCAACGATAATTAGGGAATTTTATGCTCATCTTGATGTTTCAAATCCCGACCAAGTTGCATTTTGACTTTTCAATACACCTTAGACTTGGTCTTTTGAACAATTCGCAACCGTTATGGCTATTCCTTCCAATGGGCATTCCTTCTATACTCCTTCAACCGATCTAAGATCACTTAACCCTACATTTCCGTTGCAACCTATCTTAGATCTCTTTACCACTCCTTGAGTACAACGAAACCTCAACCAACGACTTCGCATTCAAGATGACGAAATACGCCATGATCTTCAACTCATTCTAAATGTCATTCGGAACAATGTCTATTGTCGGGAACCTACCGCTACTCACGTTTCAGGAACCGAAGTTGTTGTCATGTGGTCTCTTCTTACTCATAACCCATAAATCTCGCTTATCTCACTACTCAAAGAATGTGTTGCCTTCGAGAACTAGGAACTTGCCCACTTCCATACTCAAACCATCTTAATCGACTTTTCCAATTTGTTGGTGCCATCAACCCTTCTCAAATTCCTCAACCCGTGTCCACAATTCCTCTAACTTATTGGGAAGCTCATTCGGTAATCATTCTCTCTTCCGACAATGAAAGCTCAACTATCTCCGATGCGTTTACCACCAACGACGTTTATCCTTGAACAATCAATGTTGGTTAAGAATAATTTTAAGGGCGGGTATATACAACACTTGTCCTAAGAATGAAACTTGTTATGTATTAGGTTTTGTAATGCACTTGCTATGCTTATTATGTTTGTTACTCTTTATGTTTAATATTGGTTCGAGGGGGAGCCATTCTATTGATAAATAGGAACAATTGATAAGTATGTACGATTTAAGGGGGAGCATTACTCTAGGGCGCGCTTAGTTCCAAGTGGGACTAACCTTTTTGCTTTGACAAAAGGGGGATAAAGTGTATGGTAACACTTATGTCGACTTACATAGTTAAAACACTTACTCATATGTTTGTCATCATCAAAAAGGGGGAGAATGTTGGTTAAGATTCCAATAATAATATTCAAAAGTTAATCATCTTGTTTTGATGATGACATAAAAGAGATAAGTGGTTAATCATATGTAAGACGACATGACTTCATAAGCCTAAACTATCTCTAGCAAAAGAACAATGAATAAGTAATCATCTTGGTAAAAATGGTACACGGCTGCACCACGGTCGACCGTGAACCTGACCGTGTGTGTCCTGCACCAACGAATTCATGTTTTTCTAAAACTGTCAATCTACGGCTATCCTCACGATCGACCGCAGCTCGACCGCAGTTTTCTCTGTTACCAAATTCATCTACTTTAAGTTAAACAACTTTGAGGCATATATAATTTATAAAACCTTTTTAAACATACTTATAATAGTTGATCTCTTTGATCTCAAAGGAGTTTTGAACCAAAAGATGTTAATTTTTACTAATCACACCTAATGACATCTTAATGACATTTTAAGCCAAATTTAGATTAAACACACAAGTGTTATATCTTTTTATCCCATTACATAATGTCATTTAAACATACTAATAATGGTCATTGAAGTCCCAATTAAAGAGGTGCTCTCCCATTAGTTCTATGTACCATTGCATGTATGTAAATGTGATTAGTTCAAGCTAGTCAAAATTGTAACAAGGATCATTATGTTCCAACTAGACTCAAACAAGTTCATTTGAGTTGTAACAATGTTCCAAAAGGAAATATACTTCCATTAGCAAAATGACAAGTAATTAATAAATATTGATGAAGTTTTTGGAAGACAATGGTTTGTCAAGACAAAATTATGCAATTACCTCTTTAAGTAATCAATGACAAATGGTCAAAGCTTGAAGACTTTTTTCTTTTATGGACATGTCAACCTCCATACTTATGTCCAAAACAAAAGGGGTAATGGGGATGATTTCAGAGATACTTGGCCTTTAGTTGCAGCTATTCAACAAAGGAAAAATGTGTAAGATCCTGTTTTCCAGCTAAGTGGGATGCCATCCAAGACAAAGGACGCCGTCCAACATTGAAGGACTGGATGCCGTCCAGAATATTGGACGCCGTCCAGATGAACTGGCAGACCAGCTGTTTTATTTTAAGTTATACAATAAGGGCTTTTTGGTAATTTCACACTTGAGACGAATTTAAGGCCACAAGATTAGTTAGTGGGGTGTCATAACTCCATTATCACCTACCTTCATCTTTCCACTTAAATTATAGAGTGAGAGAAGAGTTCTAGAGTGAGAGAGCTCCAATCAAGGAGGAAGAAGGTTGTTTCGGGTCAAAGCGCGGGTTTTAAAGTTGTTCGTCTAATCCCTATATACGTTGTGATTGTTGTGGTAAGTCCTAATATTGACTTCCTTACTTTAAATTAGTGTAAGGGTTAGGGTTAGTGATGAGCATAAAACCCATTTGCTATTGATTTGGGGGGTTTTTGGGTAAGTTTGGGTCATGAGGACTCAAAGATGACTAACCTAGGGTTTTGAGGTAATAAATGTGTTTATGAGTCTTAAATTGGTTAGTAAAATACTAGCACACCTAAATGTTATGTAAGTGGGTGTTATTTGGTTATGTAGTGACCCAAATGGGTGTGTAAACCTTGAAATGGGTCAAATGAGTCTTTGATGGTCTAAGTTGGCTTATGAGTGTGAAAATGAGATAACCTTGTGTTAAAAGTGTATTAAGACCATATTTGGCTAGTGTTAAGGTTTTGGCGATGTTGACCTAAAATTTATGATTAAGAGTGCAAATGGGTCAGAATTGCCCTTTGGGTCAAAATGACACTATGATGGTGAGCGAGTTGGTTGACCAACCCGATTGTGTGATTGATTATATGCATAATGTAATAGGTACGTTACATTGAAGGTTGCAAGCTCTATTTCTCATTCACCGAAGGCGTTAAGGTGAGTGGAATAATTATATATGTATGTATATGATTTATTTACTTGTGGGCTATGGGTTTTAAGTTCGATGTTGACGATGCCATATCCTCGGGTATATTGTTTGTTGAATGAGGGTTTAAAGTTCGGTGTTGACGATACCTCATGTATGGAGTTAAAGTTCGATGTTGACGATGCCATACCACTATTGTAGTGATTTGATGAGGGGTTAAAGTTCGATGTCGACGATACCTCATATGTGGGTTTTAAGTTCGATGTTGACGATACCACATTATTTGGGACTAATGGGGTTAAAGTTCGATGTTAACAATACCATTCGTAGGGCTAGCCTTGGAATTTGAATGCTAATGGATTTTGTGAACATCATCGTTTGTGTATTGTGATGTAGCATATTATATTGCTTGCGTTATATGCTTTTGTTATACTAGCTTGTGTTATCGGAGACTTAGCGTTATACTTTATGATGGTATGCTAATTATATTGCTAGTATGTATGCGGAAATGGTGTAAGTGTTTGCAAGTAAGTAAATGATATATGTATATGTATAATTATTGCATTCACTAAGCATTTTGCTTACCCTCTCATTGTTTATTCTTTTTAGGCTCCGGCGTGGACAAGGAATAATTAAGGGCGTTCGTTTGGACTAGAGGCCCCCGCTTTGTTTTTGGATAGGGGACGCTTTTGGGAGGATTAGTTTTTGAAGTTTGACCAAGATGTGGGTAGTTTAACCCCAAACACCATGCTCTAGTGTCGTTTGGATATTAAACTCTTATGGTCGAAACTTATGTTTTTAAACGAAATTCGTAAAACGGCCGATGTGGGCCCGATGTTGTAAAACTTGGTTTTATTGTGAAAACTTCTTAGTTTTAATTATGTTAACATGCTATAAAAAGGGTTTCGTTTTAAAGTGTCGGGAAGCGGGTTTTCCGCTCGCGTAAGTTGAACCCCGAGATCAGAAACTGGCAGTTCATTTGGATGCCGTCTAGCAGACCCCCAGTTAGGGCCTGGGTGAATGTGACCTTAATATCAAAAATACCAACATATTATATATAATGAGAACGACACTATATGATAAAAACAAACTTTATTGAGTACGCAGCGGAAAATTGAATGTCGTTACAAGAATTGAAATTACAATATAGTAAATGTTTCAAATGCAAGAATAATAAATGCGATAGTTCTTGATCCTAAGTCCAAGTAGCATCACATAAGCAGTAGGTAAGTAAACTTGATCAATCAGCACCTAAGACAAAACATGCTAAAGTGTCAACCAAAAATGGTTGAGTGAAATCATAGGTTTAACAAATATGTTTGACCGTTGTTTTAGACCACAAGATTTTTGTTTATAAAGTTGATCTCGAAGATCAAAAAGTTATGCCAATTCGTGATATTTAGACTAAACGTTTAAAGTTTGCCCCAATGACAAGTTGTTCTGTCCTTGTCGGTTTAAATTCATTATTAAGTAATACAAAGACTAAGTCAAATGTATCGGGGATGTTACTCCCGATAGGCCTACCCCCAATAATTAAGAATGCATTTAACGAGAAATTAAAATATCACTGTATGGATTTTGCAGGACATAGTCAGGTATAGCATAGTTTAACAGTTGGTACTTGTGTCTAGATTGTAAATAGTAAAAGTAGCATGTGTCTCACCCCAGTAAGTTAAAATAAATTGCTAGCAATAAAGAGTGAGGCTATGAGTTCACCTTAGTAAGTAGGAGAAGAGTTGTTATTCCTCAAAATAGAAGAGTTGGATGAATGTGAGCAGAAAGTCAACCTAATGACATTTAAGAGTAGTTAAATGTTTTGCCCAAGTTTAAGTTTAAGTTTAAGTATGCAAGTATAGTTCGTTTTACTAAGTTCCCATTTTTAGTAAGCTTCCACTTTTAGTAAGTTTCCATTTTTAGTAAGTTAGTGTTGATCACTAGTGAGTTGTTCTTAATAAGTCTACCACTTATTAAGTGTGAAAGTAACTAAGTGTTGTTCACTTAGTGAGTGTATGATTACTATAGTCGGGTTGATATTGTGCACCATACCCAAACATCTATGCCACCGCCGAGTCACTTGAATGATCAATTGTTACTGGTTGGCCCAGGATTTCTTGACCAAAATCTAAGTTTGGCATTCGAGATCCACAAGCGTCCCATAATGGCACTAAGGATCACCCTAGGCCTTAAGTAGCGTTGACGTTCGAGTAATTTCACATCATCGTGAATGACTATTGTAATCGTATGTCAACATTTTATAATATAATATAAGTAGTATATTATAAGTGTTAGTAGTAGTATAAGTGTACAAGTGTTAGGTAGTAGTATGTAGTATAAGTAATAATATTAGGGTTTTAATTAATTAGAGTAGTTAGGTTTTAATAATAAATAAATGATTAGGGTTTAGTAGTATTTAATAGTGTTTAAGTAGTATTAGGTTTAGGGTTTAGTAAAGTAATGATTAATGATTAAAAATGATTAGGTAATGATTATCATATAATTAGGGTTATATAATAAATGTTTAAGTAGTATTAGGGTTTTAAGTATTTAATATGTATATA